>NC_086199.1:27922583-28000083 GCF_035770615.1 Melospiza melodia melodia
TCAGAGCAGGGGACAGTGAAAAGATAGAGAGGAAATGCCTTCTGGATTAGCTAGCCCTGTACAGATAACCAGAAGACATGCATGAGCAGATGAAGGATGAGAAGAGTAACATTTCCCTTCTCCTAATTCTTATTTCTCTGTTTGTGAATTACATTCAGAAGCCAATTCACTCATACTGCCTCCTTGAGGGCCTTTTGAAACTGTACCAGCAGGCTTAATGCGACAGCATCTCACCTTATTGATTAAATAATGGTAGAACTGCATATCTGTGTAGACCACAGGTCTGGCCAGGCTGTGGATTTTAATTAGCAATTGCATAGTATTTACTTTGAAGGATACTGCCAATAAGTAAGGATTTTCAGTTTCTTCAGAATCTTTTAGATATAAGGCATAGAGATTACTAATGGGAAAAGTTAGTAATAATTTAACTACTGCTATCAGGAGATGCTAGACTAACTCCATCTAGAAGGTTTACACTATTCATTACACTAGTATTGGGAATGTTATTTACTTTTCTCATTTTTTTCCCTATATGGGCACATTTCTTGGGCACATTTACACCAGGGAGCTGAATAGAAGTGGTTCTGTTACTGATGACCCAGCACAGGAGTGTAACTTCTGTCTTCTGATATGGCATCTGAAGGAGTCTGTCACTCTCACTAACCTCAGTGGGAACCTAATGCCTTTCTAACATCATAAAGTTGGAAAAATGAATGCCCTACTCCTTCCAGGGCCTGGATGGGGAGAAGAGATCTTGCCTGCATATAGTTGTCAATCACCAGAACTACAAAAATGTAGCTTTGCACAGCTTCCACTTTATTCTCTTCCTGCTGCAATTAAAATTCTATGATGAAAAGAAAGTGATAGTGATTGGGAAAGGAGTATTCACTGGCTTCCTACCTATATACTGATGAAATGTGGTTTCTCATTTTGAATCTTTCTCATTTGTGTCCTAACCAAGTCTCATGAGCACATGAGAAACACATTCTATCAGCAAAATAAATCAGTAATTCTATCATATAAGAAACTAATAAGTCTTTAGGAGTGTTTGGCGTCCCTAGTAAGAAACTATTGATCTCAGAAAATTAAATGTCATATAATCAAGGTTGTTATGCACTTTATTTTCCAGAGTAATGCTATCCTTGCATATGCTTTGCAAGCAAAATAAACCAAACAGAACTTGTCACTACTTTTAGACTCATGAGCTAAGCAACTGCTGTGTGATTGATTGCAATAGATTAGATAGAAAAGCAAAATAAAACAGAGAAGTCTAGCAGTGTATGAGGGGATTTTTTCCAGCAAGTATGACAGATGTTGTAATGGTAACATGAATATAGCTAACATGAACACTGACAGCTTTCTTAGGGGAGAAACAACTCAAATATCTTGACTGGATATCAGTAATATACTACACAGCCTTTAAGAAAAGATTCTTTTCTTACCTACCAAATTAGAATCCAACCCTCTCATCATATAGACTGCTCTGAGAAGTCTGTTTCAAGAGAGGCCTACTCCTGGGTTTGTTAGTTTTGATTTTTTTTTCCCAAAAATTTGAATGTGTTGTTAAATTGAGAAAACAGGGAAGAAGCATTTAGCTCTCAGTGTAGCACCTGAGACTGCAACAGGTTCCTATTTGAGTACTGAACTGAACACCAGGCATATGCATAATAAAGCAAACACCCTCCTAGCTTCTTCATCAAATTATTTACTTGGTTTTCAAGAAGCATAGGATTCCACCTTTCAGGTTTTTATAAAAGCTGAAAACCAGGACTTTTCAACTTTGTCATGAGTATTTCACATGAAGATTTCTGTATTATATGGTATGATTTTGTATTATCTGAATTCCTATATATTATTACTTGCATTCATTGCATCTGCTGATTTCACCTTCATCCCAAATAATATATATAAAAGATTTTCAAGAATTTAAAGTTGCTTTGCTGTAGAAATTGTAAACAGAAGATCACATCTACTAATGCCAAGGAATTGTGGACCAGGACATAACATAGAACAGAAAAGCACAGGTTCAAGACTGTTATAATCTGATGCTTTGCTGAAGAACTCATCCACATTTATTTTCCACTGTTGCCCTAACATGGTGGAAAAGTTCAGAAGACAACTGAGCTGGTAGAGATGATGATTCTAAGCTCCCAACTCAGCTCTCTACCAGAAAGCAAGAATCTTTTAAAGTAGCAAAAAAGTGCAGAGAAGGAGCTCATGATTTTCTTCTGAATTGATATAGAAGATCTCATGTTTCTCAAGATCTTTTTGCTCTTTTTCCACCATGTTGAGCATAGCATGTGCCAGTGCTAAAATCTGAAAATAGGCACAAATAATCTTGCACAGATGTGTATCTGAACAAATTGACTGAATATGTGTGTGTGAGGAGGAGCACCTGCACATCACTTAGCAATTCCTCACCCTGTGATATATCTGCCATGTACAGGAGAGGGACCAGGAGTTAGAATGACAGCAGTAAACTTTAAATATTGAACGTAATCCTATATCCTGGAAAATTTTCTATCACATAAATGCATTGCTTCAGGCTGGTAGTAATAGCAATAGGGACCTTATCTACAGCACAGTTGTGAGTTGGGCATATTGCTATCAGTAATATTCTTGGTACTAAAAAATTATCTTTATTCAATTTTTTCTGTTTACATTCACATTTCTTCCACGTGTGTTCTCTTAGTAACATACCAGCTGACACTGGTGGTATTTCCCAGAATGTCAAACTGTTTGTAAGGATTCATCCTACCAGGGAATGACATGTAGCTTCTCTTGACTCCGAAGGATAAAAGGTTTCTTTTCTCAGCTGATTGTGAAAAAGTGTCCTAGGATGAAAAAATGTAAGTATGAATACACATTATAGAAGAAGTAGTAAAGCTACACATACAGCATACTCTTTAGAAGCTTTTTTATTTGCTCCAAATGAAGCTGTAATCTGTTTACATCAGTCATAACTCAAATAGGCTGGTAGACTTTGAAGGCTGATTGAACCACTGTAACAAACTCTGACTGTGTAAATTGGTAGGAAATCCTCTAGAAAATTTATATGAAGGGAAATCTCAATATATGAAATGTATTTTAAAAAAACTTAAAGCATTCATATAAAGGCTGGCCACAGAAGTTGTAGATTTTTCATCCTTGAAGATATTCAAAAGCCATCAGGACATGAGCCTGGGCATGAGATCTCGGGGACCCCACGTTGGCCAGGGGTTGGACAAGATGATGTCCTGAGGTCCTTTTCAACCTACACCGTTCTATGATTCTGAGAAACAAGAGAACTATGCATAAATCCACTTATAAAGCATGATTTGTTGTGCATCTATCTATCTATCTATCTATCTATCTATCTATCTATCTATCTATCTATCTATCTATCTATCTAATCTCTTAAACTCTTCTTGCAAAGCACTTTGAATTTAAGTGAGATAAAATCTGTAACCACTAATTGTAGCAAAAAAAAACCCAGAAAGGTATTTAAACATAAACAGGTACTCAAAACATTCCCACTGTCATTAATAGAGTTAGGGCAGTATTATCCATTATTTTCTATAGATAAAAGAAATAAAACGAATAAAACAACTCATGTTTATATTCTTGTATAATAGATTAGAATTTTTCTAAGTACAATGACACAAAAGGGTCTTTAAAAAGTAACTTCCTATAGTAGAAAAAAATTAAGTAATTTAAATATATTTTTCTGATATTCTGACATCCCTTTCTGGCTCCAGTTCTGTAACTTTACTTCTGTTTTTTCTCACTGGAATCAGAGTGTTTGGAGAAGAACGTGGACAAAACTTTATGTCAAAGTGTCAGAGACTCTTTCTTCCAATTCCTGGTGCTTTTTATGAGTGTGTAACCCATTCAATATTATATATGCCCTTGTGTGATGCTTCACATAGCATATGAGTTTATTGTATTCCTCAGCTACTGAAGGCTCTTTTACTAATCAAATTGCATGACTCTTTTAATTACTCATGAATGTTTCATATTTCATAAATTACATTATAAAGTTTGCATCTCTTCCAGACTTTTCTTACAAAAGTGTTTACAAAGGGGTACCTGCAGTAAATGGCCTTTAGATAGTAAAGAGAAAAACAGTGACATTTCATGATGCTGTTCATATTTTTTATCTATCAGAAGAAAAAAAAAAGTACCTAAATGAAGAAAATGTCTTTAATGTTTCCAAAGTTATTACTGAGAACTTGGAGCAAGAATTCCTATAATGTTACCTGAGTGAAAATGCTGAGGAGTAAATAATTTTTCTTTCCACACTGCCATACAAGAAAAAAAATCGTGCACATAATTGAGAAGCGCATCCTAATATTGGGATCTGAAATATTACAATGATAATTACTTGACCAACGAATTTTGTGAGTTTTTCTAAAGTAACAGAGACATTATAGAAACATTACTAACCTTACCTTAAATCAATGACTCTTCAGATATAGTCTCACTCAAAAGTACTTTTGCTTATGCCAGCCTTCCATACTCCTCTTTTTAAATTCAATTAACGCTAGTTAGTAAGAGAACTTTTGAGGTTTTCCTCCAGAACTCCAATGCTTTTGTGAGACACATGTACATATCCAAAAACTGCCACTACAGTTATTAGTAAATATTATTTATTGATTTTGGTTTTAGAACACTCGTTATTAAGGGATTAATATACAGGTAGTTATTTCCACCTGAAAATAACCTGCTAATTGGATTTTAATATTTCTTTTATTTTTATTAAGGACTTTGAAGTTAAAGCCCTTCCTGAAGAGTTTTGGAAGTATAAGGTAACCTGTTTCTGACATTGATATGAGGATAATACTTGGTAGCACAAGAAAAATGTGGATCTTTTCAAATTTAGAAATTAAAGGATTTTGTTTGGTCCACCATAATCAATCAATTTGTGAATTATATTCTCTACCAACTCTGTGTCCAATAGTTTACTGTGTTGCTATAAGATAGGATTTTAAACCTTTCTCTTGAAAACTTGGTTAAATCTGATTGTAGAAATTACAAGCCCAATATATTCTGTAAATATATTAGATGTTAATCTTAGAGATTCTAGCATATCTCTATCCATGTCCAGACCTGTCATTTCTTAGAATACGTCTCATCTATTGGGTTAAATATGATGGACGTGTTTTCCTCTTAATTTTTGTAAATATCTGAAATAATAAAGCATTTCGTGCCAATAAAACACTCAAAATACTTCATTACAGTATTCTGTACACATGGTTATGATTTGATGGAGCAACTAGAGCACTTGCATAAAATCAGTGAGGGAAAATACTCCTTATTTCATTATAATGTCCAGCTTCACATAGATTTGTTTTCCCCAAAACAACTAAATTAATTCGGTATGGTATAAGTTGAAAAAACAAACACATCAAAGCCTGCAAAAGGACCCACAGGGATAGGTCATGAGGGCTGCATGGCCTATATAGTTAGTTAAAATTCCCAGAGGTTAGTTTATATCTTGATACTTTAATAAACAGTTTCAGCTTTGGTGAAAGCTGGAAGGCTTAATCCATTAAGAGCCATTCAGAACCAAAACAAACAAACAAAGCTTTAACCACTTCAGTGACAACAGCACAGAACAAACAAGCAGTCTCCTCCGAAAATCCCAGCAATTTTGAGATCAATAGCCTCACTCTGTGCTTCTAAGTGATGAAAGCTAGAAAATCTCTGCTGTCGGCTCTTTTCAAAATGTTTCTGGCAAAGCTATAGTTGCAAATTTGATGAGTTTAGTTTAGCAATACCCATGTAGTCCAGGAGGCTGACTTAAGTACTATCACTGGACACAATGAAAACAAACTAACTCAAACATCACTTTTAGCTGAAATTTCCTCTCTGTACCTTTAATTTACAATGTTAAAATACCTTTCAACATCTCTTCCAAGTACTTATATTTGGAGTTCTTTGATTATTTTTCTAATTAGCGGCAGAAGATTTTTTTCTTTTTTATATTGGTAGTTTAAAAAAAAAAAATTTTTTGTGAGTGTAAAAACAGTACAGAGACTTACTAAAGAATGTAAGATTGTCTCAAGATACATTTAACTTGATCAGCAAATATGGAAAATCAAATCAGCAAATTCATCTATATACATGGCAAGAAGAAAAATAAACTTTTTTTTCTTTATAAGATCAAAAGCCCGTTAGGTCCTTTTAAAACACTGCCATTGTATATTGACTTTCATGAAAAAAATGTTTACTTCCTTTTACTTAGTCTAGACTTACATCATTCAGCAGAGTTATTATATAGTAGATTTGTAACCATTCCAAAGGATCTTAAATTATTCCTCCATTTATATACAAATATTGATGCCTTTGTTTCCTGTTTTTAAATACAATACCTAATATATTTGGTTTTTTGTTTTTGTTTAAATTTCACATTAACCCTTAATTATAAACTCAGAAGTACAACGGGAGGAGTATTCATTTTTTAGCCAGCCATGTCAGCTACTTTGCATTTTACCCATAAATTATCAAGAAGCTTTAAATTATATACTTTCTTAGGCAGTCAAAAAACACTGTAGGGATTGTCTGTATATGTCTACAAGCTAATTTACCTACTAAGAGATATTGGTTTTTTGGTAGTCAGCCAATTTCAGTAATTGTATTTTTAAATTTAAATCAACAACATAGAATGCTTTCAATAGGAGAATTATGAGCAGCAAAACAGAACCTGTGCACAAATTTTTGTTTACAGATCACACAATCTACCCAAATTTTTCACCGGAAAGGCATAAAATCAGAATAACATTTGAAGTACGTGGCTTTATACGAGGACACTGTGTTGTTCAGTCTTGATTCATTAAGATGCTTGATGCATAAGAGAGTTGTCAAACGATATGTGGGTGGCTGTAATGGCAGCATGTAGGTTTGTATGGAAAACAAGTATGGCACTGTGAAGATTTTTTTCTCTCTTTCATCATATAGGTACTCACATGTAACACTGGTGAGGGGTCTGTTAAGAACCTTGCTGTCAAATGAACTAATTCACCAGAAACACATGCAAGTTTAAAACAAAGTTCTCCAAAGGCGGAAAAAAAAAAAAAAATCAAGCCACCTAGACTTTCTGTAGCCTAACCAAGTGACAGACACATAGACAACTTCATTGCTGCCAGAACAACACTCTGCACAGCCCACCAGCAAACTATTTGTCACTGCTACAAGAATATCCTCCGCAACTTGGCATCAGGGTCCCTGGGTAGCCAACTGTGCTTGCAGAGTGCTGGAAGTGCTATCCAGTAATAGGGAGGAAAATGATCGGAGGACCTCATTATTTTTCAAAATGTGTTATTGCATGAAAAACATCTCTTTATAGACATAAACATGAAAATTCTATAGGTAAATGTCAATTTACTCAATATCACAAGATTTTATTTTATATGAGTTCAAAGAAAGATAGTGTTTAACTTCACTTCCTTTCCTTTTTCTTTGTATTGTGAAATAATTTTGTGAAACAATTCATCACAATCTCAAAAAGCGCATCCTTTGATACAATCTTGGCCTGTCCAGAAATATTCCCTTTACTATTGCATTTTGTATTACATATTGCACTGGATCCTATATACTTTAAAATCTTGACAGCCCAGTTGCAATTGTCTAATTATCATCCTCAGCCAATTGCTTTTACCAAGCAAAGGAGTAGAAAAAATGGCAAGCACTCCATCTCCAATGGTTCTAGGAAAGTAAGGACAATGAAAACTAATGACTATGAAAACTAGCAAAAATAGTTTCCTAAGAGAAAAAATACTGAAGCAGCAGGAATGACAAGTTCTGTTCTTTTGGGAAAAAAGAAAAGAATATAAAATAATCAAATAAGAATCATAGATAAGAAGATGAGAGAGGAAAATTCCATTTTGTAGATAAGGGTGCACAGGTACTAGGGTAGGAAACACTCAAGTTAATGAACCAGTCTGATTTTTTCAAGTTTACATAAACCTGGACATTCCTTTTAACTGACCAAGTGTCTAACTGTTAGGGCATGGCATAACACAAGAGGTATGTGTGGATGTTCATGAATGATGACAATGCATTTATTTTGTGATTGTGACCTGGTGGAAGGAACACCAAGTAGGCAGGTGGACTTCCAAGGTACAGTGTGGTAAAGAGTGTGATGTGAACAAAGGACATGGAACAGAACATTCACAGTCTGAAAGTACCACAGTCTGATTACCACAGCACACACTGTATCCATTTTGTGGAAACTCTTAAACTTCATTCTATGGAAAAAATATTGGTAGCTGCACAAGGTTATTCCTTAATACACGGGACACAAACCTAATGAAAGACCCTAACCTCTCATTATCCAATAAAAATACTCATGGGAATTCTGGGTATCATTTTTCTTATCTATGATCATGGGAAGCGTCTGCACTGTGATTAGAACAGTGCATTCAGAGCTCCTCACAAGGTGGAGACCATGAGGCTCTTACAATTCAACCAACTCTTCTCACCATTGTCATGTTATAAGCGTGACATCATGGGCTCTGTATGGCCTTGAGTTTTTTAATGGCTCTTCTGCTTTTATGTCCAGTTCCTTACTTAGGCAAATTATCTAAAATTATTTGTAGGGTTTCCTTTTGGGTCATGGAGATAAACCAAATGATCAAAAAATAAGAAGCATTCAGAGAATAATACTTCATTGAAAATAGCAAAGGTTTAGATTGTAAATTCATCATCAATAGCAGAAAGACTTGGGAGAGGGGAAAAGGAAAAGGCAAAATGGGAAAAAGACAAAATCAAACACTGCTGTTACGAAACCATGTCATGCTAATACAAATTCTCTTTCACACGGAGATGTTCCAAATTAGACTAGAGAAAAACCGCAACTGGTTCGTCCTGGTTCTTATATTACAAGCTGTCCATTTAGAAAAGGTCAAGCATCCTTAAAATAGATGTTGCAAGGCTTTTGTACACCAATTAAAATGACTTATTTATTTAACTGGGTACACAACTCTCATTTTTAGCTTTACAATTTTAGTTTTGTTGATTGTATATGTGGCTAATAGTGCCTTATGTTGTTTAGCATGGTAGTAAATCATAATATATTTCTTTAAATATTTGAAATAACTGATCATAACTAATATACATAGATAAATGAGAACAATTAGGTTGTTTCTATATAAATTAGTATATTTCTTTTCTCTCTTCTGTAATTTATAATGGCTGTAACTGTTTGGAACCATTTCTATAGTTTATATAATATATCGTACTGAAGTTTCAAATATAAATTCACACACAGAGGTAAATGGACTTTCATTCTAGTTAATTTGAAAAAAATTTCTACGTTTTTTATTGTATTCTGAAGTTCTGAGATTTCTATTCTATTAATGAACAGCACTGAAAGAAATGGGCAAGCCTTATTAACATTAATAACATTTAATCACTCTAAACATCTTCCTACTAAGAATTTTTAAGCAGTTAAATTGACTGTTAAAAAAAGAGGTTTTCTTCTCATATTGACACAAACTTGGCATTGGGTCTGATCCTACTGAAGTTATTGGCATTTTACTGCTGAATTCCACACGAAGAGAACCAGGTCTAATGGAAACACTAAGAGACTTACTCCTTAATCCTTCTCCAGAAGAGAGCTTTTTAAATATTCAGAGTTTTCCAAGTTATTTGAAATTACACTACAATGAAATAAATGTAGTAGCAACCTTTGCTACTGACATGGCTACTGAGGCAGCATTTATACTTGGGGCTTCAGATGCTATACTTCAAAGCCTTGATCATCAACTCTGCCTTGCTGCATGTGAAGAAAAGGAAGTCTTACTTTAGACCTCAATGGATTGATTGGTCCAGTGCAAAAGGTCAACAAACACTACATATGCCTGCTTGGTTCTAAAGCTTTAAGGGGAAATCTTGCCAAGCAGGATTAAGGTGTCTATTTGTCCTTCAGTAACAGTGCATTGCCAAGGGGAGTAAAACATCCATATCAAAAGAAGAAGAAAACCCATTAAGTCCATAGTGGCATGAAAATTCCTGCAGAGTTAGTGTATATTTTACTTGTAAAGAGGCACTGCATGGTAAATACATACTTTGGGTGTTACCATTACTGAAATATACATGCATTGAATTAAAGAATGAGGTTGACAAATATTCAACTTGGAACAAGAAAAGAGTTATTTATGTTTAGGAACAGAAGAATTTCACACCAAAATGCCTTTGTCAGACCTGACTTGCAAAAAATGAATTGTAGTTCTGCCTGAATGGTCCAGAGAAGCTGGACAGTTATAGCCATGTTTTCTATTTCAGCTAGAACTTTGTTCCTTTGGTCCATCTCATTTACTTAACATATGTAGGGATAAGAATCAGACTGCTTGCTTATTGCAGCATTGTGGGGGTCTCCATGACTAAAACATAAACATGTCCTTGGCACTTCCCACTCACCGATCATGGAGCTGCCTGGAGACAGCCCGTAAGGTATGTTAAACAGGATGAGAAATGAGAGACCAAGCAAACCAAGCCTCTCTGTCATGTAGGCACTTCACTGCAAGTGCTCTGCTTCCATTTATTTAGGTGACCTCTAAGCACAGAGGTTTCTCCTGAGGGGACTCAATTTTTTTAAGTGCATCTAGAAAGAAGAGAAATACCACTTGGCTCTTCTGTAGTGATTTTGCAATGATTAGAACACTTTGCTTGGAAATGGGTCGTCCTCTGCTGCTCCATTGCCTTTGGAGAGGAGTTTTGTAATACTGGGGGTGTTTAGGGAGTCTATCCACAGACTGTGAACTTCATTTCTTAATATCACCCAATACTCACTCGTTAGAATTGTCCCCAGACTCTCATAGGATATTTTCTAGTTCTACATCATCTCTCAGCCTTAAAAAACAGGCATCCTGTAGGAGTAAAGGGAGCTTTGGCTTATTCCTTGAAACTTCCAGCTAATTTGTGACAGATTGGGAGACTCAGGAGAATCACAGGCATTACAGCTGCAAGTAATATCAGCCACAAGATCATATAAATGAGCAAGGAAAATGAGCAAATTCTGTCATGTTTTACTTTTGACTTTTTGTATTGGTCCTACTGTAACTATTCAAAGCTGACATGATTTTAAACAGAGGCCAAGTGCAAGAAGAACAATATGCATATTTACTACTGAAAAATCAATATATCAAACAGAACCTTCTAAACAACCCAAAACAATTGTCCGTACTCAGAATACAAAAGGTTACTCTTTGGGAAAAGATTGCAAAAGTTCAAGATACAAGAGGATTTGGACAATGATCGAAAGTAATAAATCAAATTGTTCTTGTGGATAAAACTTAAGTGTTGTGTACAATTTCCACAATAATGCAGATAAACTCTTGCTGAACTAGAAAATGATGAATCAGGATCCTAAACACTATCTAGGAGTAGTCTGTGAGAAGAAATGGAAAAATCAACTGATTTATTTGGAGTAATATTCTGCTGTCTGTTCTCTTTCATCAAGACAGGTTAACAGAGGAAGGAGCTGTGTCAAAAAACAAGCTCTTAATTAATAGTCCCCCCAACATCCAATAAGGTTTGTTGGTTTATGGCTAAGACTCCTTACATGAAAAGCTAGTGTACCTAATCAGTGCGATATAAAGAAGTCTCCCATAAAGGCAATGCCTCATTCTGCATATTCTCACACCACTTCACACCAGGAAATTGCTCCCACAGGTTCTGCAGCTCCACAAGACACACCCTGTCACTTGTAATATTCTATGAAATAAACCTCAAAATTCTTCAGAATTATATTTATCAGTCTAAAATATTACTGGAGGAAGCAGGGAGGAAGAACACAAACACTTCTAAAATCTCTGTGGCAAAAGAGGAAGTGAAATAACTTACAGGAGAGAAGAAAATGAAGAGAAATTCAAGTCATTCTGAAGTGACCTTGACCTACAATTATTGTTTCCTTAGGAGAGAGAACGTGGAATGGTTTTTGTGTGTGTTTTGGTTCTATTCAAGGAGGTAAGAGTTAACTGCTGAAGTGAAAGAATGTGTGAAGTGTGCATAGTGCTGAAAGGTTGAAGTTTGTTTTCAAGCTTATCTGAAGGGTGAGGAGCAATTGAAGAGCAAATGTGCCAAGATCTAAGCAGATAGGGAAAATGCAGCCTCCCTCCTAGATTTCTTCCTTGCTTTCTGATTGTTGAAAGTCAGCACTCTCTAGATTTTTGAAGGATGAACCTGAAAAGAAGACTACAATCAATATTTTAATATTATTTATGTTGTTTTTTAAGATAACATATCCTAATTAATATATTTTATATAATGACTTTAAATCATACAAAGATATCTTCATTTGAGGATACTCCAGAAGAAACAACATATTTTGTCAAGATATATTGGGTTTTTTAGTTTTTGTTTTAAATTCATCAAATCATTTTGCATGTTTATAACCAACTCTATTCCAGAAAACATTTATATATAGACATAAATATACTACTCATGCTGTGGAAATAATGCTAAGTATAAGCTCAGTGTTTTGATGAATCCAGGCCTAAGAACAGAAATGACTGTAAACATTCTGAAAACATCTTAACAGGAAATGCTGCAGGGTATGAAGTGCAAAAACAACTAGCATGATATTCTTGGAATGCAATTATAGAGATAACATTATTGATCTGCTTATTAAATCCCAGAATGGAGACCAAGATAATTAGATTGCAATTCTCCCTCTGCTTTTCCACTTACTGCTTGAAGTTAGACAATATTTTCATTCAATATGTCTATGCATTTCTAACTATTATAGAATATATTTATATTTTCACTTAACATTTGTTATTATGTTTTATATTTGTTCAGGTATCCCTGTATTTCTCTATATTCTGTAATTATCTACCAGTATTTGCTCAGCTCCCAGCTCATCTGGAAAAGGACAGCAGTGGAATGAATTCTGCAAACTTGTAGTTTCTGGTCCACTGATTTAGGAGAAGAAATACCTTTCCTCAAAGTGAGTATTAAGTGAATTACTATTTAGATGTATTGCACTAAACTGAAATGGAGGTAGGGCAGTTCACTCATATTTGGTAGCTGTAAAAAACTCCTTACTCAATTAAAATAGGTTTTCACTGATTTAGAGATTATTTTTTAAATATCACAGGCCAAACCCCAATTATTTTTGTATTGAATTTCTTTTGTAAACTTGAATTTTCTCCTGTAACATTGGATATGTTTTGGGGCATACTTTTAAAACTTATCAAAAGCGAAAGGGAATAAATTGAGAATAATTTTTCCTTAGTTTCCGGAAGCAGCTGGCCAAATTTGCTATCACAAGATCCAATAAGCTGCTGACCAATATTGCTATTACCAGAAAAACAGATAAAGGACATATCCTTGAACTGAGAAGATCTAGAAAGTCAAGATGCAATCTATACACTGCTAGAGGTAAATATTGCGCACCTGTGAGCAGGTAGATACCTGTAAGTTACCTTTGTAAAGATCCTTATCTTGTCTAGGAGACATCTTTTGCTCTTCCTGTGGTTAGGACACCATCAATATGAATGGTCAGCTGAGAAGAATGCCGAGTAAAAGGGATGCTCCACCCTTTCTAAAGTCAAACTTTACATGCGGTTTTCATGAAACTCTGAGTAAATACGTAATATAGTTCTAGACTAGGAGCTGGAGATAGTCCTCAATATTTAATTACAAAACACTCACCCATTACCATTAGTCACTAGATACAGTCTCATAGAAATATATCACATATTTATTATTTTAGACTTCAAGATAGGAAATTATTTCTTTAATAGGGACATATTGAGACAGTATCAAAAAAAAGGTTGGCTTTCATCCTAAATTCCCTGCAGATTTATGATACTATCTGAATATGGCATATAATCATTGTGAAGCTGTCCTGTTTACTAAAAATGAAATTTACAATGGTTGTGAACACCTGCATCTCTTGTAAAGACAGAGGGCCTCAGATATTCAACACCTTGATACCATATTATCATTTAGATGATACAAAATGCAACACATTCCAGTAAACACAAGGCTGATTTAATTTTGTCTCTGTTCACTTTATTGATTTAGTTGGAATACTGCTGAGTTTACAGTGCTGCATACTAATTCCTGCCAGATTCTGCCTTCACTGCTCACACTGAGCATTATTTTATTCTCAGGGTAGTCCCATGGAACAAAATGGGACACCACCACGTGAAGTAGAGTATTACAATATGGTCCTGGAGGCAGACAGTTGTGTATTGGTTTTATACTATTATATACTACTATATATTATATATATTTTTATTATTCTATTCTAAAAAAAAAATGTGATAAAAGGAGGAGATCTACATAAATCCTTTATTTGCATTTCCACACGCTGCAGAAATGTTTACACATTCAAATTTACATATGCAGTGGTATTACCCACTGGAACCAGTGAGAGTCTTTCAAGCACTTAAAAAATTATTACTATTTTAAAGGGAATATTTGCTTTTGCAAACAAGAATAGAGCACATAGGGACCTCTTTTCTGTGACACCTCCTTTTCTTGGTGCTCTGAGTTTAAGGAGTTTTACAACAATTCTATAAATTTTTTAAAATTATTGAACCTTATGTAATATGCTTCTGAGAATAGACTCCAAGTTTTCCTTACTACTTATGGAGTGAATGTGGAGTGATATATCCCACACTGAACTGCTGTTCTTGTGTCTTTTATAATATCAAACCAGATAGTAGCATGAAAGCATCAACATAATTCTTATTAATTATACTTTCCTCGTTCTTCTCTGACTTCCATCATTATTTTTGTTGTTTTTTAATATAACTACCCTTGCACTTATGTCATAAAATTTCTGCCTTTTTCTCTTTTTTAATATTTGTATTCAAGACAAACAACAGGAGGTTGAAATCAGGCCATTTAAAAGAAACATCTGCTGACATTTATTCATATGCTACATGTTCCACTTTCATCATTGAATGTAATGATAAACACACATTCCAGTCAATAATGGCAAATCCCAGCCAAGCTTTACAAATGGTCTCTTTAACACCTAAATTGACAGCTCGGGAGAATTTGAGATAGAAGCTAAATATGGTACATTTGGACACTATTTCCCTAAGCCTAGAATGACTGAAAGGCTTTAACAAGCACAAACACTGTGGCTATGTGGGTATAGTCTAATACAGGTAAATATCTCATTAGACCTATCAGAACCCTAGAGAAAATACTTCTGGTTTTTTTTCCTTTGGAAACATGACATATTATTCTTCCTTGAAAAATAAATCAAATTATATTTCATTTGTACAGGAGAACTAATCTTAATAAAGCTGAAACTTGGAATAAATTTGCTTTTAAGAATAGAAATATTTTGTCTGCTTTGGTTTATTATTTCTTATAACAAGCCTGCTAATTGCTAATACATTAAAATATTTATAAATTTGCTTTTAATGCAACATTGTCAAGAGCTAGGTGGATTCTTTACTTAATTCATATGTTTTTGTGTCAGAATGTTTTAGGAACTGCCATATTGCAAAACAGGGTCTCATTTGAAAGCAGTGTTCCTCAGTTATGGATAACCAAAGATCGTAAGTAAAAAGCTATAGAGTTTTCATGATAGGGATAAACAGAAAACATCTCATCAGTTTGTGTGCATATAAATATGTTATTCTGAAAAAATAATGATCTCTTTTTTTGCATTTCTATGTGTATTCTTTTCCATTTTAGTTCAGATTGATTAACCTTCTTATAACTGAATCATAAACTGATTTTAAGTCAAGCAGAAAATCACAGCTTTTCTATACTCCTTCATGTGTGAATAGTTTCTCCTTTCAAAACTCTTGTATAGTTCAAAACAGGTCACTCATTATTTAGCAAGAGGGGGGAAAATTCTACACGCTCTAAAATAATGAATGTAAAAATAATTATAGGATCACAAAGTTATCTTGTGTAGCATAATGAAAAGTGTTAACCATGAAGATAATGCTGTATCTCTTGGTTGAAAGAAATCACTTTCCTGATATATCCTTATGAAGAACTGCAAATATTCAGATTCATTTGGTGGTCTTTTAATCCACAGATAATTCACTTGGAGTAGAATAGCAAGAGTCACTGTTTGCAAAAAGTTATAGACTTTTTGTCTGCCCAGGGACTCAGCTCAGCAAATTCATTCTATTGGATGTAGGAGCCATTGGATCTGCTTTTGCCCTAGGTGTATGTTAATAGCTACCATTATTTGTATTTACATTTCCTTTGCTTTGCACTGACACTGAAGGATTACACGAGGCCTAAAACTACATTGAGAGTCTATGTCTTTTATAATAAAAATCAATGAATTTCATACATGACAGTGTTTGCAATACTGCAGCATAAATACATTTAAAAAATGATGGACATGTTCAATGCAAAGTTAATATAATCTGAGATGAGCTTTTGCAGTGGAGAAAGAAAATAAAGTGTTAAAATCCCAATAATAATATTTCTGTTGTTATTTAAGCATTTTTAAACTATGATAACAGACAAGAGGTTTGAGGATCTTTATTTTGTTGAGATTTGCTGTAGTGCAAAATAAGATTGCTTCTTTTATAAATTTGAATCAACCTTTATTTTGAATCAAAATAAAATTACAATTGGACTTTTGACTTCTAAATTAATGGAACAGAAAAATTCAGAAAAACATCTAGTAAAACATTTAAGTCTACAGAATTGCATTTTTTATTGAAATACAAATCTGCATACCACTGCAGAATTAATCCAAATATTGTGCCAGTGAACATAGAATTCATTTGCTATAAAAGTTGCATAAAAGTTAAATGATCTTCAAGTAGACCATTTGGCAATTGGTGTATCAGCTTCTTAAATCTGGAGTCTTTGATAAAGCGTGGGAATGAATACCAGCTATCAAACACGAGCAGTATGATTTACCCAAATGCAGGTGCGGCCACAGTTGTGGAAACCACTGAATTGTGGTTAGAAACAACCTACATTATGACCTAGAAGAAGATGGACCAGTTTGATTTTGTTAAATGATTAAATTCTCCACTAACGTTTCTAAGCAAGTCATGTGGACTAAACATTTATGGGGAGTTATCCCCAGACACATGAGAACAAATTCCATATCAAAACCTCCTCCATTGGAAAATGGTTTTAATATTCTAGTTTTCTATACTTACAAACATTTCTCTTCTTTACAACATCTAATATAATTATATATACCCCATTATCATGAATATTTAACTAGGTGTGTAATAACTGCTACAGTACAGCAAGCATTCCCAAAACCAAGATTCAGGTGTTGTTATTCTGACAGCATAAATTTCTCCATCAAGGAGAAATAAAGATATAACAATCATATTTGATTTTTCCCTAAAATGGACTAGGATTTTAATATAGTAATCATGAAAACCATAAATATTACACTTTATATCACTGGAAATGCTGCCTTGCTTTCATAGGAGTGGTTTGAAAACCATGTGGGCAAAGTCTTATTCCCATCATGCATCTAAAATAAATTCTGAGATGGCTTCAGAATGAGTAGTTCCTTTGACAAAAACTGTTCTTTGCCAGTCTATTAAAAGAATTAAGAAAAAAAATTCTAGATTTCTAGAAAGATGGGAAACACTAAGTGCTGGGCTTTGTCCTTGTACTCATACTGTCCAATTTTTAAGGTTTAAATCTGCAGGAGAATTTTAATGTTTTAACAAAATCTAGAAGCTTTGCTAGAAGCTTTTGAGGTCTGGCTTGTTATCAAGTATGTAAGCAAAAGGATGTGATGGCCTTTTTAACTTAGAAAGTGTCTGCTCTTTACGTCATGCATCTTCCTCCAAAACATGCTTGTGAAGGCTTTCTGCTGATCGAATTGCGTGTTCTAGACTAGAATAGCTCAACTGTCTTCAGCTGAAAGATGTTCTGGATAAAATCCAAGGACCATCTTTTATTTCCCATGTGTTCCGAACTGGTGAGTGAACATTTGTATAAAAACAGCCCAATCATTTTGCAAAACCATGATTTTATTTTTCTATTTTAAAAGTATTTCATTTAGGGTCTGGGAACAGCTGAGAAATGACTGCAGTTCTGCTAGTGTGTGACCACTAATACATCAAAAAATGATTTAGAGATCTTTATTTGTGCATTTTTCTTGGTGTTTTTCAGTTATTTCATGGACTTTCTGGAGATCTCAGGATGACTGCTGTCCACTTGGCTAAGATTTTTCTAATGTAAAGAAAATATCGAACATTAATGAACTGTCAACAGAACTCACAGTGCTACCTCTGTTGGACAGAGAACACAGTGCTTTTGTAAGGGCAAGTTAGGCTCTTGCCCACAATGCTCCCTTGATGTTCATTTCAGGGACTATTCCCCGCATACTGGTTTTCTTTCAAAACCCATTTAAATGGTAGATGATGCAGGTTAGCCAAAGCTGTAGTCATTTTGGCTAAGTTGGATGAGTTTACCCTCTTCTGTTTTGTTCTTTTTGTCTAAGTTAGTAAAGAAATGTATGAGCTCAAGCTTTTAAATGCTGTTATTAGGCCAATATACAGACATGGTTGCAATTATGTATTTTTTTTCTCTGATGAGCACCTCATAAGTAAATTAACTTCAATTATGAGACTCATGAAAATGCTTCTATTAAATCAAAAAGATCTACCTGTTTTACTAATAATTAGTCACAAGAACAATTTTTGCCAGTGAATGTTTCATGACTTCTAAATGGATACATTTTCCAGTGTGCTCTAGGAAGTTAGTATGTTCTCAGAAGATTTCTTTAATTTAGTTGTTGCTAATTTATTCACACTAATACAGGAAAAAAATACTGCAAAATTTTTCATAACAAAAAACTGTGCATATCTCTGTGTTTTAGCTGGCATGTGGTTCTACACAGATGGTTTGGGGCTTTCTTTGCTGCAAAACAGATGGGCCTCCACTGTCCCTTACCAATCAAAAGAGAACTTGAAAATATAGGAATATCTTTACTTCCATTGTGTCCCGTAATTCAAGAAATTAAATGCCTAAATATATAAATATGACTTCCTGTGTAAAATGATGGAATATCATATGTTTAATTTAAACTATTTGCCTATATTTAATGTGAAAAGTGTTGGGTGTAGTGGTTTTCTTCCAAACAATAACTAAATATTACAAAAAGTACTGACTAGAATGAGAGCTATTGCTGTTCATCTTAGCTGTGTGATATTGTTTTAGTTGTACTTTGCTGATACTGTTTAAATTTATTTTAGATGTGATACGATGTCATTCAAAATAATTACCAACTTAAGAGAGCAGCTTGTTGACAGATCATCTTCTATTATTTTGTTCACATACTGCACTGTATGACAGTAGCACAGACATTTTTAGTGTGAATATCAACTAACTTTGTTTTATTCTACGATCATTTGCAATGAGAAGAAGAATGTATTTGGGGCATTTTTCTCCTATCAACACACCATTTCTTGACTCTTTTTTGGAGAACTGAGATGTGGTGCTAAAAAATATTCCCGTGGCTATAATTAAAACTCCCAGAGGACAGAGAGAGAACTCGTCTGAGAAACTGATTCACCTTGAAATCCAAACTGTGCCAGTGCCAGAGGCACATTTACTGGTCATTGTACCACAAAAGATGCAGATTTTTGGGCCTGACTCTTCAATACAACTGCTGCTTCTCTCACAATTTCTGCCTACTAGCTGAGACAGCACATAGAACCTTCTTGTATCTGCCTGCAGTGGTCAGCTGAAATGCTGAGAAAACATAATGCTGAAATATATGATATCAGTTTAATAAGGTGCCACTCCCTTACACATGGCATATGGCCATAAAATACTTTTGCATACATTGGACATTGCCAACTTCATTTAATGAAGTTACGCTCAGTGATAGGCAGAGAAAAGTTCCCAATTATATACTTGGAAGCATTCTTAAGGAACTTTTTTCCTGAAAGTAAGCTTTCTTCCAGCTGCAGAAAATGAAGATAGTCATTTCAGAGCCTTGCATTAAGGTAATATATCTATAATAATGGTCCATGAATTACAGCATACCTTTCCTATCTGTGCCTTGAAAATTACAAGCCTAGTGTCACTTAACTTATTAACAATGTACATTTTTATGATCCAGTAGCCTTGTGTGGGAAGAATCACAACTTAGATGAAAAATGGGCAAGTCATCTAATTTCTTTTAAAGCATGCTGATTTTGTTGAATGCATGGAACACTAAGCAACAGAACATCTTTTCTTTTCCTCTCCAATCTTCATTAATATTTATGGTTTAACTTTTATTTGGTACATATTGTGAAGAATATATTTTAACAGCAGACTTAGCTGGCTGCAATACCCTGTCTTCTCTTGTGTAGGTGCAGAAAAATCTAATTGCAGGTGATGTTGTTGTTCTATTTTTGTCAATCTGCTGAAGTTATTTTTTAAATTATAATTTTAAAGGGGAAAAGGAAGAGATTAAATAGCCATATCACAATGTCAGGCTAGCTCTTTACTTCCAATATGTATCAACTTTTTTTTTTTTTTTTTTTTTTTTTTTTTTAGGAATTACACCCATAAAGATTTAAAAAATTATTTGGCCATGCCAAGCATCCTGATTCAGAAATTACGCACTCCAGTTCATGGCTGAAAATAAGTGATATTTTGATCCAAAGAAATAGGAATTGCTGTGCATCTTGCCATCAGCTCCTCAAGTGAGCTCTACAGTGACACTGAGAATAGTCTTGAGACTCTTTCCATAGCCTTTCTCAATTCAAACATCCTATTCAGGATGAACGTGAATGGTGAATGGCAAAGAATGTACCTATATGAGTGGTAAAGAACTGTACTGTGGGAAAACAGTGAGGATGAGGATTCTATGTGACAGTCATAAACCAGCAAGGTTATTACATGAGTAGTGAGGTGCATTTCACTCCTGAGTGAGAGTTTATCATTCTTTAGCAGCTAGTCCTTTTTTTGAGGACTAGATGAAGAGCATTGGTGGCTACCAAAGGAATATGTCTGGTCCTCCTTGATGAAAAGATAATCAAGGGATTGGAGTAAGGATGGGTTCAAAATCCTCGTGTCTTGTGGAAACTTCAGTGATAAGGAAAATGAACTGCCTTTGCTTATCAACTCATTGGGTAAAAGCAACATATAGCACTTTTAACCTGTCCTACTATTGAATACACATATGCTAATAATCCTTTTGATACTAATCTGGAATGGTTTCGTTTCTCAAAAGCAGATTTTTTAAAGAGAAGTAGAAATGTTTAAATGGTACTCACTGAATATGCAGTAATCAAATTCATGAAAGTCTTCATGTGGTACACAATGGTATTAATTATATACAAGTGAGTGGAGCACAGCTGAACTACTGACTTTTTTAGCACCCTCCTTGACATTTGGGTTTTGAAGCTTTTTAGACTAAAATTGTTTGGCTTGGATCATAAGTTAGAAAAGTATGTTTTTTTTTCTCTATATCACAGCAAGAAATGCAGAAATGTACTGCATATTTTAGAAAATAAGTAGAATTACTACATATTTTTTATATCAAGTTTTTGGAATATATTTCAAATTACAAACGGCAGGGAAATTTCATACAAAAAAAAATCAGATACAATTAAAGCAAGTGTCATTTTCTCCACGAGTATACTTTAGTTGCCTTTCATAAAACCCATAAAGAAACATTTTGTCAACTAATAATTTAAAAAAATTGACTTGTGACTCAAAGTGTAAAAACAAAGCATTTTTTTCAGCACATGTAACACAAGAGGTTTTTGCAGCATAGTTTCAGAACTCTTTCTTGGTAAGAAACCTTATCTAATCCTGTTTCATCCTTTAAAACTGCCTACACACTAATCTCAAGGGACAAATTTAATACTTTGCAACAAAGGGAATATAGCCCTTTCAGCTTGAATAGAGGAATTGTTAGGACACCACGTGAGGTATGAATAACATTGTAATGCTGCCTTTTACTTGGCAAAGGAAAAAAAAGTCTTCTCTTGCAACCAAAAGATTAGACTTTCTTCCTTGGGTTAAATTTTTTGACCTGAGCTATATCCCAAGACATCTATTTTTCTGTTGTATTTGGGTCTTCTACCTCTTGTGAAGTAAACACTGAGCAAATATAAGTAAACAGTTTGTTTTAGCTGAAGATAGAAAAGCACTGTTTAATTGAGTTTTGGTGATAGATGTGCTCCAAATGGTGCAAACATCTTTGACATAGTAAAATAATATTGTCTTATGACATGTGTAACACTACATAAAGAATATTAATTTAGCACTTTCTAAGTTTACAGTGTTTAGGTGAGAAATTATAAAAGAAACCCAAATGATCTAATGTGGAAAAAACCAAATAGAATTAGACAACTTAGTTCATTAGTAATAAGGATAAATATTTTTTTATCAATTTTGAGGCTATAATTTGAATGCAAAAAGAAATATAATTTTTCTTATTTTTCCATCTTATAGTTGTGTAAGGTTAGTTTAATCTTGTCCAATATGTTGTTTCTAGATTTTAGATTGTTATATATATTTCAAATAATACACACCGTTTGATAAAGACAAGGCCTTTCTTATCATGATGTAAATATAATTTAACATTCTCTCTAATTAAACACTCTGTCTAATGTACATCTCTTCATATACTGTGTGTAGCTTGTACCTAATAGGCTGTATGAACAGTAAATATATTACTGCAGTTATATTTGGTTATGACAAAACATATGAAAATGTAGTAAATATTGCTGCAAACTGTTTTTTTCGTCATACACAATACTGTAACAATGGAATTTAGGAATAGTAGCAACGGGGTTACCAACTAGATTATACTGGGTCTGACTCTTTGCTATATCGAATTAAAAACTGTTTTTGTTTTGTTTCCTCTTGTCAAGAAGGAACTTCGTGAAACAGTATGTAGTCAATGGCAACAGTTACTTGTTGCTGGTGAGAAGATAATTAAACTCTGAGATCACTCATAACTGGACTTAAAAATAAAACCAATATTTTCTTTCTATTTGCATTAAAATTTGATTTTTAAATTTCTATTTACCGAAGTGATGGATGATTTCCTTATCAGCAATTTGAAATTAAACATTTATAGGGATATCCAGTTCCTATATGTTTTGCTTAGATGGTTTGGGTTGTCTTGCCTCCATGTTGCCAAAACAAATTGCATTACTCTAGTTCTCCTAATTCAGCTTACACTTAAATGCATAAGAAAAATTCAGAGATTATTATTTATTATTTTTTACATTTCACTGCAGTAAATCAAAACCTGTAGATATACATAAAAATCTTTCCTATTAGTTGCCTTTAATCAAATAGTTTCCATGAGACAATGTCCTGCTGAGGAATTATCCCGCTGTGGTCAATGCTTCTCAGGGACGTGAGCTGCAAACTCACTCTGCTGGATGTACAGCAATGGACGAGACATTTACACTCTTCATATCCTAATGTTTTCCATTAAAGTCACATTTCAGACACAAATAGGTCTGATAAGGATAAGAAGTCCTCCATAAATACAGTGTTGTTTTTCTTAAAGCAGAACAGGAGCTCTGGTGGTACTTTGGGCTTTATTTGCTTATTTGTCTAAAGCACTGCTTTCTGTTTCAGGCAGCTCCTTCTCAGGTTTTCCTGGCCATGGCTGGGGGCTGGCACTAGGTGATCTCTAAGTTCCATTCTAACCCCTTAGCGTTTTATGACTCTATGACTGTGCCAAAAATTGTGATCAGTTGGGAAGCTAGCCTGGTTTCAGTTCTTTAAAAGGTAAAAAGTGTAGTAAAAATAAACAGGTCTGATTATTTCCTGCCTTGCTGCTTGTGGAGTTATTTTATCTGTACAGAGTGCATACAAAACACCATTCTTATTTGCTGCATTTTATAACTCTGTATCCTTAAATAGTGAATTATTTAAAGTGATGAAAAGTCAGCCCCACAGTTGTTACAGATAGAGTAATATAATCTAATTTATTTCAAAGGAATTATGTGCAGTACACCTCCATGCTAGAGGTGAACTCAACTTAATGAACCAAAAAAGAGGGAAACACAAATACTAACTGCAGTCTTTTGTAGCAACAAATGCAAAATACTCTATCATATCAGGTTCAAACCCTAGAAGTCCAAATCTAAACTGGGGAATTATACCTTACTACAGCAATTTCCAGCCTATGGTGGCAGAAGAAAGTTTCCAAGCTTAAACCCATTAAATTAAATTGTCTCTATTTTCAATAAAAATCACTTCTATATCCTCACTTCCCATGAGAAAAAGAAGAGATTAATAGTGTGTCTAGTAAGTGAGGTACTTGCTACTGAATTTTAAATGAAAGGGATGATCTGCTTTATTCTGCTGATTACTGTCAGTATTATCAACTATTTTAAAATTTTAATCAGAGAATAGTGCAAAGTTTACATGCAAAACCCATGGCCATCACACCTTTTGATTTGCACACTTCATGGACAGCAGTTACAATATTTCTGTCACAACTTTCAAAAAGAGACTGCAGATGAGACCTTTGCTTACTCTAGAGTTTATGGATCATCTCACAGCAAATTATGCATAAAAGGACTAAGCTCTTTTATATAGGATTGTAACTTCTGGCATGTTATAATGATTCTGGCAGATCATTATAAGTTATTTTCTATCAAACATGTTCCTAAGGCATTGTTATGTTGTGAATCTGGGTGACACTAAAGTGGATTTGGTCGAACTGGGATTACCGAGAGTTGATGACTGGAGAGTTATAATCAAAAATCTGCAGACGGCTTAGAAAAGGATCTGTAAAGATGTCACTTTATATTAGGCACCATCCACTGTCTCAGTTAATAACATATATAAGTATTCAAGTTTATTCCACAAAGTTAGTAATAAATAATGAGGGAGGTCGACTTGAAGGAAAAGTTAAGATAGAAATACATGAAAGTGAAGTGGAAAAGTTTAGGAAGCAATATCACAAAAAATTGTGGTTCCATATTCAAGAACCAAAATAGATGCAGCTAATATTTATTATGTTTGCTGAAAAATCCATTTAGGTTTATGATTTATGTTGATTTATATCAATAAAAAAGGAAATGGAAAATAAATGGAAATAAATGCAATTAATGTAAATTGTGCATTCAAAACTCAAAAAAGGAAGTCAGAAGGTGAAAGATGCAAAAGAAGATTCTATGCCTACATGGTTCCCTTCAATATGAGGATTAAATGAATACTAGTAACAAAATAAATTATAGTAATGGTGCTAACATATTACAAGGTGTTGCTGATATAAAATAGTAAAACCATAGAAAATATTTTAACTAATATCTCTAATTTGGGGGAAGAATATTGCTGACTTTCTTTCGTAAAGCAATAATGGAGTATTGCCCACCTGCTGTACAGACGTTTAATACGTGTGTAATACAGAAATTCATACAAGGAAAGAACTTCAAGGGATAGCATTTGTTTATCAGAATATAGAAATTACTTCCACCATCTGAGTACATAGCCTCTTACTAAAGCTTACTCTTGACAGAATGGAACTTCAGGAAGTATAGGTAAATTACACAGCATGGCAAGAAAGAGAAATGAAGCCATCCAGACTATCATAGACCACTAACATTTTAATAAAAGAAAGCTTGTGAAAAAGCTGATAGCAAATTCAGTTGTCAAAGAATTAAGTATAATAATTCCAGTAGCTTGAGTCTACAGAAAATATGTCATTTCAGATAAAAGTAATTTCATTTTTTGATGAGATTTCAAGATTCATTGTTAGCAGTAATTGTATAAAATGTAAGAGACTCCAGTTTTGGTTAGATGTTAACGAACCAGCCAAGTGACAGATTTAAAAAATGGATGTCAATGGAAAATAATTGTCAAGAGGAGTGTTTCTGTAGGCTTCCCTGGGGACTGGAACAAGACCCAAAGCTTTTCATGAGAGATATTTAATACATTACCTCAAGAAAATTTCCAGGTGAAAAAACTTTGTAAAGTGATAAATAAAGTCAGAATTATTCTTTTAGAGGAAAATACAAAGCTGAAAGGGCCCACCAGGTCCTCTTCTATGTGTTTTAATGTAGCTGTTAGCTGAATTCTCTGAATTATTCTATTTTAACCAAAAATCTATCTCATAGAAATCTCCAAGCATGTTTATGAATATGCTCCACATAATCCACTACACTGCAAAAAACCATGTCTATCCTGAGAAAAAAAATTGTTCCAGTAGTTATCTAATTGTTTAAAATGGGTGCTTTATCTTGAGCCTGAATTTGCCTTGCTTCGTGTTGCAACTACCACCTTCAGGTGTGGTAATGCAGTTTTCAGTGAGCTGGACAGGCTTGGAGGTATTTCTCTCTTCCTTTACCGCTAGTTTGGGTTTTAACCTATCTACATTAGATAAACTCATTTTAGGTAGGGTGAGTCTAGCCCTACAGCTCATACCTAAAGTTTACCTGAGAGACTCAGGGAAAGGAATTGCCATTGTTAGAAACATGGTAGCTTGGTCGTGTTTCCACTGAGATAAGTCCTGACATTTAGGACTGTAAGTGAACGTACCACTGATCTATGCTATCTACTTTGGAAAATTACAGTGGGTTCCATGTAGCTACCTAAATACTAACTTCAGCTCCTGTGCAGAGATGCCAGAGATGAAAAAACACTTGTGTAAATAGCAATAGAAATCAGAAGATGAAATTGACAACTGCAATCAAACAAAACCATTAAAGAACATTAAACCACTAAACTCATAAGGTTCTGCCTCATGGGAAACAGATTTCATTCTCCACAACACCCAGAGAGATGCTGTTTGGCTAGCTAGGGACACTTGTTTGGAATTGAAGTTTCTAAGCATTAGTAGGTCTTGTTTGATGATGGCAATTTTTCACACTGAACACTGGTTCATAGGGATTGAGGATCTTCAACTGCTGCTAATTTTTGAATGAATGCAAGAGTATTTAGGTGTTCTCCAGATAGATCAAAAGAAAATCAACTGAAACCAAATATTGGATAGCATCCACTAGTCACCAACAAAGCAAAATTTAAAGTTGTAAAACAGCATTAAAATTTATAAACTTTACCCTTTCTCATTAGTTTCCATCCTCAACCCCTATGTAAACATTAAAGAATCATCAGAGCCTATCAAATGGACAATTGGGATGGATTTCCTAAGAGCTGGGCCATAAATGCACATGCTTTCACCACATGCCAAAAAGGGCAAAGAACAAAAGATGAGGCATTCTATTATGTCACATGGTGTCTATGCTTAACATTTTGACCAAAATAAAAGATTTATTTTAATCCATTAATAGTTGCAATATCTCAGGTTTCTTAAGTATCATTATGGTTTAAAACACATCAAGGGACTATTCAGTCTTTCAGAGAAAGATGCAGCTCAGCACATGGGCAAAAATTTTGAACATAAATTAATTCTTATACAGCATTCAAACACTATAAAGACAATTGATAACCTGACTATATAAGCATGCAGACCCTCTTTGAAGGACCAGATCTGTCACAAACAACTTTTACAACACTGCTCTACAATTTGCTTTTCACAAAATCTGCAGCCCAGTATTACAGATGCAAAAATAATTTAGATTTAAATAAGCTTATTATATTAGGTATAAACAAGCTGCCAACATTTTTAAAAAAGATAAACCATAGGATGGCAAAAAACTGTATAGGTACCTGAATCTGCAGTTCATTGAAGTAATAAGTCAGATTCTTTTATGACTGCAATCTCCAATGTCTAAATCACTCAAGGTGAGAAATTGAGAGGTAAAGAAATTATTTATAAAAGTCTGAAACAATGGTTACTACCTTGCTTACTTTGCTTTTACTAGTATGCTGCTTGTTTACACAGAAATTGTACTTTCCAGAATACCTTTATTTTTTATCCAACAAAGCTAATATTTTTGTTTAAGCAATAAATTTTAAGTTCCTAATATTTGCGCTTAACAATTTCTAAATTACTCTACAAATTAGCTTCACTGTCATCCAGGCTTAAGTTTCTGAGAGAAATAATGTAATATATAAAACTTGAAGAAATATGTGTCAGGTTATTTTTAATTTACACAAATAAATTGTGTATCTTCACATCTAGCAATGAGAAATACCAAATCGAGTTATAATACCACGCTCTGGTTACATTATAAATTAGAAAGAATCTGAAAAATAAAACTTATCATCCAAAAGATGCAAGACAGTTTTAACTTGGGAAAAATCACTTTCAAGGTTAAAATTTATTTTTAGTTATTAGTTCAGGTATGTTTTTATTTTGCTCAGATCTTTAGAAATATTTTTATTAAGGATTAAGAAATATATAAAACCTCTGATGAGTTTTTAAAGTCTTCAATTATCTACTAAATTAAAGAAATATTTGTGTGATTATTTGGTGCACTGGTACAAGAGTCGTTCTAGGAGACTAATTAAGGTAGTAGCAAATGAAAGGAAAATTAAAAGGTTCTTATATTGTCAGTCAACTCTGCTTATTTTGTAATACAAGTTTCTAGTGTTGTTCCCAACTGTCAGTGCTGAAAGGCAACATGTAGCCATAGGGAAAAAAAGTTGATTTCTATTCCAGTTTGTACTTCATCAGCAAAATGTTTACTAAGGTCTTGTTTTTCAAAGAATTGCATTTTCATGGGGTTCCTAATACAAGGGTCCTTGTAAACTATGAATGTGTGTCTTAGGGGTAGGATCTTGGTATCTTGTCTATTGGTATGCGTGCTGCTACCAGACTTTGATATCAAAAATAGAGTTTACAATGATGGTTTTTCAAACAGTAAGGAAAAATTGGCCAATTTAATATGCAAAACATGATGAAATAATATAAATCTTTCCAGCAATGGCTGTAGGCTGCTATTCTCTAGGGCAGGACAAAACAATGGCATTTTAAAATTTAAGATCTTTCCATAGCATCTCTAATACACCAGTCTGTCCTCCAACTCCTCCAAAGGGGCAAACCATTCTTTTGCTTTTGCCACCTCTACTGCAGCAGCAGGGACCTGCATCCCTTTCATCAGGAACCAAACTTTTGCCTTCACAAATGACCTCAATGGCCTTGGGGCCAATAGAGCACTGGAAATCTGGTCAAATAAAAAGAAAATCCTGATGATTTGTAAGGCTGGATATTTCTTGTCAAACACTGATGGATTCCATATAGAATACAAATCAAACTTCAGGTGAAAGTGATGGACTAAATGATTTGGCCTCCTCTGCAACCTTGTTTATTTTGGATATGTAGACTTGACAGTTGTTGTCCAACAGAAATACTAATTAAATACTTTGTGTGCAGCTAATGCCAGAGAAACTGTTAATTTTTTAATGAAAAAGTTAGAAGAAAAACTTCTAGAAATAGAATTGCTTCAACTTTTATATAGAAGACTTAGAACTTTTTTCCTATGAAATTCACTGCTTGTGTAAAACTTTTCTACAGTTAATTCCATGGTGGATTATGAGAAAATATATTCAGCAGTTTCAAAACTTCTCATTTTAATAAATTCTTAGTCTATACAGTTACTTGTTTAGTGTATTCACTTCAAGGAAAAAACTAAATTGCAGGTTCAACATTTGAAAGCTAGTATATAATATTTGAAAAAAATATTTTCCTACTATACATTTAAAAGCAAGCCACATTTTATCTCTTAACATTTTTTAAAAGTATCAAACAGAAATTTCATAATAAGAAGGACATTTCATAATCAGGAATACAAAAATATGTACGTCACTAATGAATTGCTTAGTCCTCTGTTTCATATAAATTATGTAGAAAATATGGGTTGGAAAGTATTTTTAGCAATTTTTAAATAAACAAAGTGGGAAATTGTTCCCACGAGGCTTCATTAAAGGCTTTATAAAGGCTTATGAGAATTAGAAGAGATGAAATCAATATATTGACATTGCTTCATTCAATGGTTTATCATCCTGTAACCTTTAAACAGTGAAACACAATTAATAAATTCTTGTATCATTTTTCCTGTTTTATTTTAGAAATTTTCAGCATATTTTAACATCTCATTTTTTGAAGCAGCAAAATACTCCAATGTATAACATTAATAAGCAGTGATAGACTTTACTGTAAATATTACCTCTGTTGCCAAGTAAAGTTACATACAAAGCAGAACATTGCAAACATGCATTCATTCATTCTATTGGTAATGAAAACATGGGTCTTTTGTATTTTTATTCATGTATGGTTTTTTCTGTGGCCATATGTTTTATTAAAATACTTACAAAGCAACATTAAAACTGTAATGGTTCTATTTGATTGTGTGTTTTGTAATGCCAGCTTGTCAATAATGTTAGGATTTTCCCAACATTAAGAGCTGCTAAAGTACATCTCCAAACCTTCAGCATGCTTTTATTCCACAAACAGAAATTCCTAATAAATGAAAGGCAAGTTAAAGTGTAGACCACCGTTGAAATGCCATCTATAATGGCTCTCTATCTGATGACTACTAAGAATATTTTGATGCAATTGAAAATTCTCTCACTGATGTCAGCTCTCATTTAATTGCAGTTACTGAGGTATCAGTTTTTCAAAACAGAAAGATTGACCAGAAATTGGGAGAAACTAAGCTCAGGTACTGCATCTCTGTAGTCAGGTCTACAACCACTTGGTTCAAGGGTAGCAACAGTGAGATCTGTGCTAGTCCAATCCAGTATGCCAGCATGTACCAGACTTAAATCTCTCAGGGCAGATGCAAAAGTAACAAGCTCATTGATATTAAATGTGGTGTAGGCTGAAATTTATAAAATGAAGCTGCAGGTAAAAAGGAAGTTCATGGCCAGATTTGCAGCATCTCTGAAATACCAATGCCTTTACTGCATGAGATTTAATTGGAATTTCAGGAATACAGCTATTGAATTAAGTGTCAATATTCTTATATTCTTTTAATATGCATGACTAAAGGGAATTCATCATGAAAGGGAAATGGTACATCTGTGAAAATAAAAAAAAGGGGTAGTGTAACAAAATGGTTAAGCATAAGACAGTAACCAAGTTTTCTTTGCTTGTTCTCACTGCATTTCATTCATAGTGACTGTTGGCAGCACTCAGTGTGTGGGGTTTATATATGTATTTATAGATATATACATATTGCTTATAGAGGAAGCATAGACACTTGAAAATAATTTGGTTTTATCAAATCATTCTACAGAGGCCAACTTGTCCCTTTTAAAGCTGCAGTTCTTGAGCCGGAGACATCAGAACAAGATTTGTCTTCAGATTTGTCCAAAGATGCCTGATAAAAACAGGGAGTGTTGTTTTCTAAGCAAGTTAATTAAATTGAAAAAAAATCCTTCTGTTCTAGCATTACACATATAATACCACAAAGCTTAGTAAGTTGGTCAAACCTGAAGCTCTAGCACAACTCATTGTTTTAAAATGAAAGCTCTTTGGTTCACATTAGTTTTGCAACTTGTGTTACCATAATATTATAAGAAATTGTAATAATACAAGAAAAAGAAGAATTGGTTTTAGCAGTTTAAGCCTTCTTAAGAACTGGATTATGAATGATTAAAATCAGAAGATTAAGTTGATTATTGAACCTCTAAACTTCTCACACTTCCTCATTTTTGTTATTTTTGTAACTGATGAGCTAGACTGACAACACTATGACACAAAAATCCGATTTACATGTCTGTCAATGCAATGCAATTAGTTTGGTGTTATGATGAAACATTAGTATAGGTTTTAATAGAAGTTAGAATATTTTTGTAGCATCATGACATTTATTACATCTATCTCAATAGCTACCACCTCTTTTCTAAATATAAATTTGTGTCTAAAAACAAAAATATCTGCAAACTGAAAAATGAATAGTTCTTTTTGTACAAAAATGTCACAAACCAGATTGAATATTGATCGAAGGAAAAAACCTCCCAGCAGATTCTGTGGACAAGAAGGATCTTTATATATCTAAAACTACATGTCTGATTCTGGCTACAGAAGAAGCCAGAAGAACAGCTCATATTTGACATAGAACCTGTGAAAATGAGATCAGAGCTGAATCATGGTGATTTCGAGATGACCGAGGATGACTTTCCATTTACTGTACCACAGCTGCTTTTTTAAATGAAAGAAAAAAAGCCCAAAACTATAGCAGATACATTAAAAGGAATAATCAAGGTAGTAGTGTGGGTTAAACACAACTCCTGTTTCTTTACCACAGATTCTAACTACAAATATCAGCCCACGAGATTTTTAGACAATGCATAAGAAAAATGCTGGACAGGTGGACAGATGATAGCTCCTATCAGCATACAGCAAATTCTATCTAGAATACAGATATTCATGGTTAAACTTGCCAGGTAACCAGGAAACCTGTGGGGGGGGGAAAGGGGGAGGAGGGGAGCAGGGTGGGAGGTGATACTGCTAAAGAGAAACAATAATTTTCTTCAGTGCTTCTTTCTCAGACTTCAGCCTCTGTAAATTAACATGACAGATGTATGATCTGGGAATCTTTCCAGATTAATTTTTAAGAAATTAAAGCATTCAGCACTGGTTATGCTAGAAATATTTTGGGTTTACTTTTTTTTTTGTCTATCACAATGCCCCAAAAGCTTACAGATCCACTCTGATCTCACCCTTGCTTACTTGAGAACTTTGACAATTAAACCTGGTTACCAGGATTCTAAGCAAAATTTGCTTTTCTTATTTCCATAAAGACCAAAATCTATTCCACAGAGAAGTTTTCAGATTGATGAGTAAAATTAACAATGCACAGGTGCAGGTCTGCCAATGAAATATGGCGAAAGAGGAACTGGGTAATGCAGCTGAGTGCAAGGCACGGCCAGAGCAGAACTTTTGAGTGCTGTTTTGCTCATCTACTCAAAGAAGCTGATATTAATGCAACCCATGCACTTGCATATACAGAGGAACATTACTAAGAAATTTCGGTAAGCAGGTTGCTTTGATCAAAAAACAATTGTAGTTATTTTGCACTAGATGAGGTAAAAAAAGTGAATGTCAAAGTCAGAAAAGACAAGGACTATAGATGGGAATTATTTGCATTGTAATGCTATCTACAGACCACAAACTACAGGTGCCACAGAAACAGAGCAGAGACATGGCCATAGCTCAAACCAGATCATATACTAAGTGAAAGAATACAGCTTTACAAGAAATGGAAGAAACAACAGGAAAATGACTGTTTTCCTGGTGGCAAACTAAGCTATGAAAAGATTGAGGGATAAATGTATGCTGTGAAGGCTTTGAACAATTATTTTGCATATCTCCTGGAAGAAATAGGGTCACAAAATTTGAAAACACGTGTTCTTGAGTAAAGTGCCCCAGCTTCTTAAATACAAATTGCTTGGAGTATGCAGAATTACTTAGGTGCCAAACCTACAAAGTGGTTAAAACTGAAGTCTCAAAAACAGGCCTTTCCCCATCTCTTACATCTATAGGACTTATTTTGTCAGTTCAAGTCTCATGTGAAGAAGGACTGGAAACAACTCACCATATACTCGGGAACTTTTTCACCTACTGCAGCTGCCTGAAAGGTAGATTTCTAACCAGCAGTCCGGGTTCCTGTATAGTTAAGAGAGATACAAATATTCCAAAGGGTGAACCATCCGTTTTAAAACAGTATGAATAACATTGTAAGATGCTTTTCTTTCTCATTTAGCTGTCAGGGGAACCCTGACCATCTCAGAATAGATGCATACTGCTATATTGAGTATGCAAAGACCATTTCATTAGATGGAAATTGTTAAGGCATAAGTAGAACACAATTTGCAGGGATTCATTTTTTATAAATATATTGAAGGCAAAAATTCAAGCAGCAGAACAGGCTGAGCTACAGAAGCAGCCTCCATCAGGATGTGAGTTGCTAAATCTGGTTTGTTTATTTAAAAGCAGATTAAAAAGAGATTTTTTAAGAGTGTAGAAATATATAAAGTGAAAAAAATATAGGTGATGTTTTACTCTAAGAAAACAAAATTCAGCATGACTCATATATGAAATTTCATTTCAGAAAAATGAAAAACTAGATGTATTAAGACAAGATATAAACTACACATTGACCATGACAACATGACTGGAACAAAGAACCTCTTTATAAATTCAAATCTTTGAAGAAAGTTGGGATAACTTTTTAAAAGTGTGCTATGAGCTAAGTAGGCTGCATTAAACAAAACGATGGTAGGAGTCTAAACTAGCTTTAAAATCTCTTCCACTTCAGAGGCCTGGCTGACTAAAAAGTCATTAATGACAGAAATCTTTGGATGACTCAAATTATAACACAATTAAGAGGGCAATGCTCTTTGTTACAAGAGGGCACCTAATGTACAGTACACTTATTTCACCTCTTGAGGTATGTGAATTCTTCCAGCTGTAGATGCCTCTTTCTTAAACCTGTGACCTTGCAAAAGCAAGAAGCTCCTTTTTTGCCTGAAATTGTTTTCTGGAGTATAATCTTTGCAATAGAGTTTTAATGTTAGAGAGAGTCTCTGAACTCATTCCCCATTCATATCCACCTATTTTGCAACTGTGCCAGTTTGAAGGGAACAGTGTCAAGCTCTTCTCACAGTGCTACACGGCCTCACAGAAAAAAACTGATTTAAGCATGTATTTCCATTTTAAAGGAGTGTTCAAGAAATAATCTAATTTTATCCAATCTTTGCATTGAACCTTTTCCAAATCTGTCTGTGGTTTTCAACAGAACTAGATTTTCTCTTATTTCATTCTCATCACCTTTCAAAGATTCTGTGACTTTATTTCCCTTTGAGTTGGTTTGCTCTACATGCAGTTTCTTGATACCTTCTAAGTCTCCATTTAACTTTTGTGTTTTATGCAAAATGATTTATTTTTGATTATTGTAAAAACACTGGTGTCTGGCCATCTCTCCTGCTGGACATCAGACTGTTAGACGTCAGCCAATACAATTCAATAAAAAGTTTTATTGATAGGCTCTTCTGCCTTCCTGTTCCCCATATGTTTATTATGTATCTGCTTTTCATAGTATAGATACATTTCAAGGAGTCAAAGGGAAAAGCTTGAGACAGCTCTGTTTCCAACTGTGTCATGGTTATTGCTTTGTAAATTAAAGCATAGATTGTAATGTGTTGTGTGTTTGTTTTTTCGTGTGGTTTTTGTGTGTGTGTGTGTGTTTTTGTTGTTTCTTTTTTCTAACACAGCTATTGCTGTATTGACACTGGGGAAATATGTCTGTTTATTGTAGACCAAATAGTTTCCTTAAAACATTCTAAACACATGCAAAAGTTCATGATGCATAATGATTTGAGTATTTCTTTTAGGTAGGTGTTCTGTATTTCAGAGGATCCATATGTGCTACAAACAGTGAACAATCAGGAACACTCACTGATTATGATATGATTTTTTTTTGGCAGCCTCTTTCTGTTGCTCTGACAGAATTGTAGTGATGCATTAGTCATTTGCATAGAAAAGATCTTGGTCCATGACAGTCATTTATTGGTGGTGCCATCTGCACTTTTTGTGAGTTGATTCTAAGATAAAAAAGTATATTTGGTTCATTGGTACTTTAAAATTTGGATGCAGTCCTAGTCCTTTTCAGATAACAGTGAAAAAATAAATAAAAAGCATATCTTGCTTTCTTATTATGAACTAAACCTTAGGAATTAATTAGAAGGACCGAAATAAAAATTCAGTTGAATCATAAAATAGCTCACAAAGATCTCTGGGTTTTTCACTGTATCTCAAGGCATTTGGATTTCTGTAATACACAGTTCCACATGAATTTTCAAAGTGCCCATCATTCTTCCTGAAGCTATTTACATAAATTGTCTTGTGCAAAACCCCAGCCTTAACAGCATTAAAGCTATGATTCCTCCTCCTTGAAGCCTCTTCTTATTTGCATGATAATCTTGTACATATTTCAGGACAAATCTAGAGCTCAGTAAGAAAATATTCTTTTTCTGACCATGCTGTCTGCAAATGGAAAGAAACACACTCCAATCAATTACTAGTAGAAACAAATTCCTTAACTGAGTATTCTTCCCTGTGACTGTTCTGATCCTATTAAGTGCACTCTAGAGGATGTAAATTTAAGAAGCATCGTCTGTTGCTGTTGCCATGATAAGATTCATGGAGTTTGCAGATCGTTGAATTAATTAGGCTCAGGCTCATGCAGGGTTTTTTATATTAGTGAGCATGTACTGAATCCAGAACTAAAGAAAAAAAAATCTTACACTGACTTACAGAAGTTCTTACAATCCTTTGCACTTGATGAAAAACAGGACATTGGAGAGTCAGTCTGAACAGGACCTCTTACCTCAGAATAAACTGCATAGTGCCCATTGCCAGAGGCAAAGTTGTGGACTGCCTGATGTTCAGATATTTAAATAAAGAACATAAAGAGAAATTTTGACTGCAGTGATGAACTCTCCCTGACCTAATTAGATTGGAATTTCTACCATGGATTTTAAGCAAAGCAATTTTAAAGTTCTGAAATAGTGAAAAAAATTAAGCACCATTCTGTAGCAGCAATTGATATGCAGCATTAAAGCATTTGGGAGTTCCTGTTCAAGGGAATTTATGCTATGGTTACAGAATGAGCTAGTAAGAAGGATGAAGAAGTATTTTTTCCATCAAGGTTCATCCAGACAACTTTATTTCTTCTGATTCCACTATTTTTCAGATGCACGGTACATAATGGTTGATAAAATAATTCCTCACCTGAAGTTGGGACATTCATGAGAAAAGCTCAGGCTCTAGCTCCAAGAGATTTTTCAGCCTTATATAGTCTTGCCATCTGACAAAGGAAATTCTTCTATTAGCAATTTCACCTTGAGTTCTGGGGAGCTATTTTGAATCTGCTGGAAGTACAAGTTTTTTGCACTGCAAGTGAGGAATTTTTTGCCTGAGATAGTCAAAGGACAAGATATTTAAGAATTTAGATTATTTTTTCAAAATGTTTCTGACAAGTACTTAGGAATTTATTGTATAATTATTTTTAATTTTTTAAAAAATAATTTTAAGATAGACATGTTTTTGTTTCAAACTTTAGGCTAGGAAAAATCATTAATATTTAATAAATAGTTCAAAATACAAAAAATTAAAAATAAGAAAAATTCCTGAATACTTCTGAAGGTATTTTTTGCCTTGTTTAGGGATGACATTTTTTTAATCATTCCATTAATATAGGGTGGGAAAATGAAACTATTAGATGGCTAATCTATAGCCACAGAGGAAAAGAGTGTTTTACTTCAGATTTTTCTTGATTCTGTAAGTATTTCAAGTAGAAGTTTTAAAAGGCTATTGTACATTTTTATACAGTAATATATCTTAAAACGACTCTTCCCTCAACAGTGAATAAGTAAGGCAAAATATGATTCCTTCTTCCAAATGCCTGAATCTTAAACTACAGAAAAATATCAAGAATTATGATAACTGCGCTCCATTTCTGCCACTTGTGATTTTTTATGAAGAAAATTCACGTAACATATAACTTTGATTTTTCCTTGCAGGACTCTGTTTAATCATCCTCACCATAGCTATAATATACATATGGAAAGTACATGCTTTAGTTGGGTTATAAATTTAATGAATAGTTCTGAAAGGTTCTGGGATCCTGAGAAGGAGGGCCTCATGTAAGTATAGAATACTATTAGATGTCTTGCTTTCTTCTGCAAGGAACAATGCTTAATTGCTCTTCCAAATACGCCTCTCCAAGGGAACCCGACATGTTTGAGGAACACAAGGGGGACCTTCTATTGTGGAGTGCTCTAACAGGCTCTAAGCAAAGGGGTAATAATGGCTGAATTCCCTTGAGAGAGGAGGGCAAAGTAATACAGAAAAAAATGACAGAATACCATTCCGCCACATCCTTCTCTTTTGTCTGAGGCCGAGCTACAGGAACTCACAGCAACAAGGGGTCTTAGACAGTGACAAGCCTGTGTCAGAATGTTTCAATTTATTAGATTATGCATTACCCATTAGGATATCTTTAACTTCCACAAATTTTGCAACTGCTTTGAAAGGGATTCAAACTTTTAAATGAAAATTGTATAATGATTTTGAAATATATCTGTAATTTTTTTTTAATTTGAAGGGGAGAAGGAAGATTATAGAATAAATTACAGCCTTATAATTTATTATAACTTTCAACTTTCTTATACAACAAGTTTTTCCAGTGGATATTGTAACACTAAAATTACAGCACAGAGACATTATCAATGCATACAAACATGAGTCAAAATAGAACCATATTGGGCAGTATAAAGCTTTGGAACATTCAACTAATGATAATGAAAACTGGCTTATAAAAATTCAAACAGCATTTTGTGAAACTATTATAAAGCTAGAAGCTTGGGAATTAGACAGAGTACCCACACAGCAGGAGAGTACAAATGAACACCTACGCAGATGGCTGCTATAAGAACTGAACAACCACCATTCTATATAATAGAAAGAAGCAAAATGAAGTGCCGATTGTAAGTGGTGCTTAACTTTATTAAGCTAAGAGAACACTATTACTGAAAGTCTGTATCTGACAAAAGGAAATTACTTTGTTGTAATCATGTTCATGAGCTGTCTTGTGCAGTCAAAGGCCTGCCATTCATTTAAATTAAACTGTAGCCTTTAAAATGTTAATTAGATGTTAAAGCCAGATGCAATATTGAGGAACCTTTAATTTATAAGTTTCAACCATTTTTCTTGAAACATTCTCACATGTTTGTAACAGAACAACAGGCATGGATGGATTTGTGACAATATCAAAAGACTAACTTACCATATATATTCTTTTTGTTGTCTTTGATAGCTCTTCTATATACATTAATGAGTACATACAATAAGTACCTCTTTGAAAGGTATACTTCTGAAGTTAAATTAGAAGACAGAAATTGACTGTATAGTAATTTAAAAAATTATTTTTTTAGACATTACTTTTCCTAAGGTTAGAAAAGATCTATCTACTATTGCAGCTTTCCTTTGCTTCACTGTTCAATATGCTTGAAGAATTCTCAGTATACATGGACAAATTCAGCAGGACCAATTGTAGTATTATGGCACCAACTGTTTATGAAAACAAAACTATTAAGCTGACAAAAGCATGTTCAAACAGCAGTGTTGATACTAGTGTGAAGTACAAATTGAACCCTTCCACCCACCCAGGAACATTAATCACAATGAGATTTGCGGTACAGAATGGTAAAGCTCAGGGGATGATGAGGTCACTAAAGGAGGGAAATGATTTTCATGGACAAACATCTGCATTTCCTGAGCTCAGATTTACATCATCAAAAACGTCGGATGCAAATTCTATTGTCTGCCAAATTTAATTTCAATGGTTTTAAGGGCCTCCTCCTTCCGCTGAATTAAACTTGGTCATGGCTGATCAACACTTCAAAACTGAACACTTCCCATAGCAATGGATCCATTCATTTAAAAAAAAAAATGCCCAAAATTAACACATGACTGGCTTTTTACAAGACTAGTTTAGAAATCAGACAATGTAAACTTTAAATTGTGTTGTGTTTCTCCTCAAAATAATTTTGCAGTATAACTTAGAACAAATAATTTTTTGTGTAGACTTACAGTCTGCATTAAAATTTGCAATTATTTTTTTTCCCTTTTGGTGAAAGTCCTGTTTGAATAATTGGTCAAAACTAGTTATGTATTAGGTTTTTACTTTCCCCAATGCCACAGCCTTCAAAACTTCAATCATTACGTGTACCTACATATATATCATTGTATCTCATATATCAGGAAAAAATTCTGATAGAAGACTTCTGATGCTGGGTGTAGCATTAGAATGACTTTCTTTGTATTCCTAGCAGTTCTCAGCTGACCCAACTTTGAAGACACTGTGTTACTATTTGGATATTTTGGATGAGGTACCAAGGCTAGAACATGTGTGACAGGAGGGATATGGTAAGGCAAATCTATAGTTCCATTATCAGGTCTTGTAAAAAGCAAATATTGAATGAAAGAAAATCAGAAACAAAAGCACACAAAAAACATGAAGAAAACACTGTGGAATACTTTTATTTCATTGACTGTTTTTGTAGCAATAAAATTACACATCCCAACCAGACTCCTCTTACCCAGTCTTCATTATTCTCTTTCAGGCAGCCATTTCCTAGCAGTATCATAAGTAAAGCTATGGTATTTCTGCACTGATTCCTATGTCTCTCTTTCCCCTCTAGCCTCTTTCTGGACCATCTTATTTTAGCACATAATGAAATAAATAATCTCACCTGTGTCAGGCATTTGCAGAGCATGCAGGTGTTTTGCCAGACTCCTGTGTCTATGACAGTTGCATTAGTATTGCCTTTTGACTTGTAAGATCTGATTCATGCAGTCTGCTACACCATTACTCAGTAGAATTAGACCAGTGAGCCAACTTTAGTTCCTACATTATATGTATATAACTCTAGCACAACCATTAGTTTACTGTCACTCTCTTTCTTTGTATCATGCTGGCATTTCCGTAACAAACAGCACAGATTTATTGATAAAGTGGTTAGGCTGGTCTTGAACCCATTAGTCTTTTCCTTGTAAAAATTTTTATGAGTACAAAAAGCAGATAAAACAATAAAATCAGCCATTGAGAAATGTAATTTTCTTCCCTTTTTAGTTTGTTATTTTTAAATTTGATAAAATGTTTTGTCAGCTCAAAGAAAAGTAATCACTTGGATTAACTGGAAATTCTCCTCTCCTAAAAGTGCTGCAGATACTTTTGGCAGGAATAACACATTTTCTTTCTTTTAATTTGAAGAACTCTCATTCTTTTTCACCCCTTAAATTTTCTCTTCAGAAAAGAACTTAGGGGGACACAGAATTCAGTAATATTTCCAGTGCATGTTAGTGCTTGAATATTTTCATTTCTATTTAAAGCAAATATTAGCCTTTTAAAGGAGCCATATTTCAAGAATCAGGTGGGAAACACAGAAGTGCTGGATGCACCTCACTGCACTGATGTTCATCCTCAACACTTTGCACAATGTGAGAATGTTTAATATTTCCAACCCAGACTACAGATAAGAATCTCTGGTGTCACCTCACAACCGACAGTGCTGGTGTGAGATTTGTAGTAAAACAATATTCCAGCTGTAGCTTTCATTTACAGAAATAAAACATCAGAATGGAAGGGAGGTGTGGGGGGTAGAAGATAAACAATTTTGTCTTTTAACACCATTTATACAAATGACAGGGAAGTTACAAAAAGTGAATATTGAAATGTAAGGAACTAACTGAGCAATCAGAATAATAAAGCTTGCTTTTTATTTCACTAGCTTTTAAAACAAAAATATCCAGGTAATATTTATCTTCTAAAGACATCCAATGCAAGCAGATCACCAAATATTAATAACCTTTTTTTCCTAAACAGAATCTGTGGCAACTATGGGGCAGGCAGTTGTATTTTTTTCCCATCAATCATTAGAAACTTCACATGCAGGAGAAGTCTCAGGGGATATTTCTGGCTGGGAAAGAGATCCTCCCTCCTCAGTTCTAATCAGTCCATCCCATCTGTAATGGGTTTAGAAATTGTTAATGACATAAAGTGACAGTCAAATGGCTTTTTGGTCTGTCAGTATAGGGTTTCTGTGAGCTCTCTAACAAACTACTGCATACAGTTCTCAAAGCTTCTGGAAAATGATCCCGATTACAAGGGAATAAATTTGATATGCTTGCAATCGCAATCAGGAACTGAAAAGAAAGGCTTCCTTAATGCTGTTCTTTCAAGTATAGCATACTAAGACAAATCTGTCTGTGAGGCAAACCATGTAAGAGGGTTATTAACACTCAGAATGTAGGTCTATATCACAGAATATGTAAAATACACAAACATCTGAATAACACTTAGATTTATTACATTCTGAATGCAGCTGCAATTATAATACCTAGCACCAATGCATAAAGATTATGTGGAGCAGTCCTATCTCAAATGCTGACAATACAGATTTTAAGTGTGTGCTGAGTTTCTACCTCATTTACAATATTCAAAGATAAATATGGAGCCAGACTCTGAAGACTTGGTTAAATTCCTTAACAGAGACTTGCTCTTTGCTGCAAAGCAATGCCCAGCTTGGTCCTTGATTGGCATCCTAAATTTGCAGGATTAAGCTCTCTTAGTCTCACAATGTTGGTCTGAGTTCTACTATCTTGTATATCAGACTGATGATAACAGTTCACAGAAGTTTAAAACATTTCAATTTGAAATGCAACACAAAACTTCACTAGAAGACCAAGATAGTTAATATTACTGTTAGTACTATATAAAACAAGATCAGATTCTAATCCCTCACAATCAAAAAAAAGATTCCCTCTTCTTTAGCTGATTAAAAATTAATGAAATATTTGCATGAAGGAACTCAGGGTCTGGCCAACTGTGAATGCCTTAATAATGTATGCATATTTGTGAATATGAATCATGTTGGAGAAGGTTAATAATGGATATGGAAATGAAGATTTGCCCAATTTTTAAAGACAAATTTTCCTCTTCTACAGCTAAGAATTCACTTCCCTCTTACTTTTTGTCAGTTTTCAGAAAATTCATTACACTTGTGTGTCAGAGAAACTGACATTTCTAAGACCAACATACTAAGTTTCACTAAAGTGCTTTGCTCTGGAGAATGCTCCATCTTCCTCATGTGCTGAGAGCCATAATTTATCAGATACTATCAGTAAGTAATCTCAGAAAGCCTATATATTGTCCGTATTTGCTTCTCCATTTTCTCTTAGTGGAAATATTTCATCATACTAAATGGAAAACAGGAAATATAAAAATGTCTGTTTCTGAGAGACATGGCCTGTGGCATGAGCTGGCAGACTGTATTGTTGCTGCATGACTCAGTCATGTGATAATTACAGCTGAAACTCAAACAGGGAACCTCTTCTGGGCACAGGGTGCTCCTTACCTCTTAGTTAAACATCATCATCTTCAGGCAGTGAGGACATCCCAATATCTGAATCGTGTCAAACAGATGCTCTTCTCAGTAAAAGCACAGCTTTAAATTTTTGGTAGATGCCAAACATCGTAATTAATGTCTTGAAAGTTATCACCATATTGCTTTTAAACTGCATACTCAGCAACAAAATTTCAACTTTGTTGAACTCTAGAGTATTACCTAAATAATTTGTAAATAATAGGGCTCCCATGATACCTCTCTATCTATGCCAAAAGCTATTGCTGCTTAGAAGATCTTCAGGCTCAAGTTGAAATGAATGTTCTTCAGCTACTTCTCAATGCCCTGGGCTTGCATCGATCCTTCAACTGCTGCTATAGATAAGCAGCAAGGAAGATTGTTATTTTCTCAGCTGAAGTCACATGTCACAAGTCACCTCTTGCTTATGCTACTAAAGAATTACAGAATTGCTAAATAATTAAAAAGTACATTAGAACTCTTTTATGAGCAATTTTAGGAATCAGTTGCTGGGTCAACTTCCTCATGCGAAACTTAGCTTTTCTCTATTCTCTCTTTGTTATCTCTTCTCTTCATAGGTTTTGTGATAGAGTTCTCAGTGTAACTGTGATTTCCATCAAATTCTTGATACTCAAACTCTGGCTTCCTCCCACAAGATTTCAGCTTTCTTACCATGCACTTAACCCTCAGCAAGTGTCTGAAACTCCCTATACATTATGCATACCTGAATAAATCATGCCGCTCTTCTCAGTGACACCTTTTATCTATATTTTATTCATCCTTTATTATTAGCCATAATATTGCTGCCAAGAAAATTCTTTTGGGAAGGTTAAAACACTGTTTTAATGCCATTGAATTTGCTCACTCAGATGACCTATGCAAACCCTTGAACCTTTACTGTAATTTCTTCATATACTGGAGGTTGTGTGTGGGGTGGAGTGACGGGGAGCTTTAAATCTACCTCTGGTTCTCCTCCTATTCTGGTTCCTTTTCTACCTAGTTTCAGAAGACCTTAAATAAGTAATGAAACTTTTCTATACATATGCAATACAATGTTCATATCTTATGAATTTGGACACTACCATAGTTTCATAGTTATTTAGTCCCATAAAAAAGCGTAGTTACCCTTAGCAGCAGCAGGGGAAAAAACCTTAGAAGTTATAATGGAAATATTTATCATATTCCCCAATGAGTAAAATCAAAAAAGGACAAAGTTTTACCAAAGAAGTGAAACATGGCATTTTCTAGCAAATTTGAATTTTAGACTAAAGATGATTATTTAAAAAAAAATCCACTATTTGTGTTGTGTTTTCTGTTTTCCTACAATATTTATCAATCATGTAAATCAAATATAAGAAGTCTCATTTTTAATTCTTTATTTTGTTAATTGCTCTAATTCTCTATAAACAGCAGGTAAAAAATTCAAGGAAACCAATCCAAGTCAATATTATACTGAACTTAGTGGCTAATATTGTTTCTTCGAGTGCTACCTAGACAAGAAAAATACATTAAGAACCATATTGTCAAGAATTCCCTGGTTATTGCCTTATGTACCGCTCTGTGAGGTTTTTATTCTGGATGCAGCACAGTTCTGTTTTATATTACAATGCTTTGTTGTTTTAGAAGATATTAAAAACTTTTCCTATTGCTGCTTTCCTTCACTAGATATTGTCTTTTTATTTCTCACCATCCCTTCAGAAAATTTCTTGGGTGCCTCCTGCCATTCTAATCTATCTCTTTCAGTCTATTTCTTCTACTACACTGCCCTTGATCAGCAGTTTTGTACTCGCTGCACCTCGGTCCTTATGTCAGGATCTCACAATCCTAGCTGTTGACTAAACACCTACCCACATCCAGCATTGTGACCTACCTTTCTGATCTCTTACAAATATGTAGCTGCCACTCTGAAGAAGCATCATCAAAACAGACCTTTTGATTTCCACATTAAACCTTCCTGCTTACTAAGTTTGCTCAACACCTAGGCTACCCTTTACTTGATGTTAAACAGCCTTAAGATTTGCATAAAAATTTGCACATCAATTTTATTCATGGGAAATTCTGTTAAAATTTAAAAGAAAAGGGGCATTGACTCTTAAGTCACAAGTCTACTGTGATATCCACAGAAACATTTCTTTTTCACACTGATTAAATACTGTGAGGTGAGACCTCAATCTTTTTTTGGTAAGTTTTGTTCAATTTGCTACTTTGCTCTGTCACCGTCTGGTTGCTGCTTGGCTTTCTTTCCAGCTCACCATGTCCCTTTTGGATATCTGAATTTTAAACTTCTTAAGGGTGAATGCCTTGCAATTAGAGCACAGAATAGCTTACTACAACAGGAGCATCATTTTTCTATAATATTGAGATACAATTGTACAAATAATAGTGAGACAGGCTTGTAAGAACTAAGCTCATTATCTTGATTTAGAGTTCCACCAGTCATTCTAAACTAGGAACAATTCACAAATTAGCAAATCTTAATATAAGGATAAATAAAAGAGTCCTTTGGAGCAAATCCTAGTGGAAGAAACAGAAATCCTACAGACAGTTTTGATTTATGGTAAGCCTTATTTGGAAAATTTCAACAATACTTGTTATACTGACCCTCAGCAAAAGGGTCTCTTTCATTCTCAAATACTTGTGACATGCTATAAGGTGACCTCCTACTCAGATCTCTAAGAGAAATACAGAAGTTGTTAATATTTTTTCTTCCTCTCTGTGTGACAGTGACATTTTATGTTAATTTCATCGCTCCTTGAGCTCTCAGAGCCAAAACATTCTGTGGGAGGCAGAATGATGTCATTTTAGTCATAGCATAATTTTTCAGCTGCTAGAACAAGACATATTGTGGCATATTCTCCAGTACTTTTAAAAAGTAGTGAAATATAAACTTAAGGTGGTATATTTATGCATGAGGGAGTTACACTGCCTTTTTCAGTTTTTAGAGCTAAATAGCAGGTTTAAAGTGACATCATTCCTCCTCCACCAAATATTTTTGCTTTGAAGCCTAGGAAGACAAAATAACCTTGACCAAGTAATATGATTTCCAATTGTTGTAACTACAGGAAGGTAACTTGAAGTATGAATTTTGTGTTGCATTTGAGTCAGGTGCTTAACTTAAATGTCATCCGGAAGAAACTTTCCACAGGACAAATCATCTTTTTGAAAATTTGAAAATAAAATCTAAGTAAAATCACTAAAATTCTCCTAAGACCAAACAAATTAGAAATAGTAATTGTCACAGAGCACATAAAAAACAACTGATGCCGCTGATGCATTGCTAGCTCAGTGTTGAAGCCATGGAAAAGGACCTCTCTAGTCAGATTTCCAACAAAAACACACAAAACATGTAGTTTCTACTTTGGATTAATCCAGAAAATATTCCAAACAAACAATAGAGAAATGAGTGATGATTTGGAAATGCATTTTGAACTTAATTTGTATTTTGAACATGACTGCCTTGTGCACCAAGGAAAGCATAATCTGTAGAGTCTGCCCATTTCTCCTTCTTCCTTCTTGGAATGTCCTCACACTCCTCGACTACAAAGGGAAAGATAAGAATAGGAGGGGGAAAATGATAACAAACTCCCACAAACAATCCCTTCTTTTTTGAATTCAAAAATTGTTTTTCTGTTTCAGTTGTTATAGAACAAACTTTCATGTAAGACTCAGCTTCCTAATGCAAAAAGATGTGTTAGTAGTGGGAAAGGGAAATATTTATTGTCTTTACTATGTATTTGGAAAATGGTATGCTACCTGCACACAGAATGATATGCTTTCATTGCTTTGTATTTTGAAAATGCTATGCTACCATTGACAAAATACACTCTGAGATCCAGGAATCATCAAAACTCTTTGAAGCATTACTGTTTGTTTGTGCTCAGGGATATTAAAACAGTCTCTTTTGTTGACTATTATGAGAAAGCTACTGAGTCAGAAGGTTTTCCTTATAAGTTTTCTCCTTTCCGATGTTCCTGCACTGCACCATCTAAATTTAAAAGACAAAAGTAAAAATAAAAGCAAGACCTGCCATCAAGCAACCCACCAAAAAACCCCAAACCCTAAAAGGGTAGTAAATTTTGTCAATTTAAATTCCCACACAAGACTATTTCAAATACCGTATTTTGTATAAAAAGATTATGCTGTTTTACTTTAGATGACTACCAAATTCTGATTGTATTCTCTTTTTACAGTAATCTGTTGATAAGACATTTGTATAGGGTATTTTTTCAATCAGCAACATATCTGATGTGATAAATTAGAATGATCTCCTATTACCCTTGAGTATAGTTAGGGATGAAAAAATGGTGTGCATCCTTTTTTACAAAGGTAGATTGTATACTTCTGTGTACAAAGTTGAATAATATTGCTGTGGGGTTTCTTCCCTTACCTATTTGAATTAATAGTGATTCAGAACCAAATTTTGATTTTCAGCAATAGTTCGTATAGAAATCTTAATCTGTATCCAGATAATGCTTCACTATGATATTTTAAATCCTCCTTAAGTCTATTTCCACAAGAGAGTCCAGGGGAAAGATATTCAAAATTATTAAATTCTTGCCACCTGACTGTTTGTAATTGAAATTTCATGTCATCAACTCCTAGACAGTTATATGTTTAAAAAGGAAGCTCATTCAAAATAATAATAACAAAAATAACATCCCTAGTTATTGAAAGTATGAATGTTTCATAGAATGCATAATTATTACCTGTAGCTTACATTTTTCTCTAATAAAGTGTCACACAGACTTTATACTAATGGGTAAACTGTACTCACTAACCTTTAAATACTTACCCTTTTGTACAAAGACTGAGCATTATTAGGTAATGAAAGAGTGTATGAGAAAGTAGTAGATTATTTATGATAGAAACAAAATGAAACTAATGGGACAAGATTTGAAAGCTGTGATGCATGAAAGGTGCTATAGAGACAGCTTTGGCACCATGACAAATAAAGATAAAGACTCAGTGGGAAGCAACAGTGTGAACATGACTATGAAGAAGAAAGAATAGATTTGCTGAATGAATCCTTACCATCTGGTGTTTATTTAATACACAATGGAGGTCAAATGGCTAGTGATCCCTTTTTCTATAGTCCAGTGACCAAAAGAATGGGAAGAATCAATGAATTTATCAATATGTCTGGAAATGTTTTAACATATGATCTGATTGAGTCAATATTATTGGAGCAACACATTCATTACTATTTCAGATATGGTTTGGAAAAGGCTCTGTGGACAAGAAGTGCATCCATTTCTTAACTTTGTCAGAAGTTCTATCAAAATGCACATGATTGTGTAAAACCAGATGCATTTTAGGAAATAGCATTTACCTGGCAACAATCAAGAAGCTTGCAAAAAATTATGTCTTGCAAGAAATAAAAGGAGTTAGTTTGTGCTAAGCTCTGTGAAATATTTTCCTCCTTTATTTCATTCTTTCTTTTTGTTTCTGCTAGATTTACTACACATCTGGCTTATGTAATTATACTACGGGGGCTTATTAAAGTTTAGTGAAATATTAGGCATTTTATGCAAGCAGCATACACTAAGAGTAAATCTTTGGTATATTTAACAGTATTATTTTACGTAACATTCTGTGTTCTTGGAGGTTTTAGCTATTCTCTACTTTCTTTCTGGAAGGAAAAGTATATATTCCATAATATTTACCCTTACTATAGTGCATCTACCCTTTGTTGACTGGAGTTGCCTTAGCTATTTGATTAATACTGAAATAATAAATTTGGTAGAAGACTTAGTTTAGGTTTACAAAAAAAATAAAGAATGCAAGAAATTTATTTAAAAAAATAAGTTGCCAAATGGTTAAAAACATTCTTACATCTACTTCCAAAACAATGTTAAAAGGTGTTATTTAAGACTTTATACATTAAAAACATCCTTCAAACAATGCCTTAAAAATTTGGAAAGGAACTAACTTAGTGTTTACAAATTTAACCACTGGAACTCCTGACTCTTGTTTTTATCTCTGAACTTCATCTTTTTCTGCCCATTGAGTAATTTTTTTCTTTTTATTTAACTATTTTCAATGTAAGTATAATAATATCTATGATACAGAAACATAGTAAGTTCTCTTTTTATTTTAATATACCTTGATTTTTTTTAATAGAAAAAAATGTATAAGCTACTTCAGCAGTGATCTCATTTCTAATGAGCAAAAATCTCCAAAGAATTTTCCTTTTAGTTAGGACTTTAATAATCTTGAATTAAAATTAAAATGTAGATTTACTATGACTTTTCATTATTGTAGATATATATTGTGGCAAATAATTCATAGTTAACTATATACAAAATATATTTGGTGTTCTAACCTTCTATTTCACAAATTAAATTTATGTCTCATCTGTATCATATTTTGACTCAAAAATCATAAAAACAAGGAAACTAGCTATAGCAAATGGGTCCTGCCCCCTACTGGTGAAAATCCCAGTATAACTAACTGGATTTCTGGCAATGGGCAGCTAGCATGGTAACCCATAGGGTACCTCCACTTCAGGATATTGACCAAGTTCTTAAACAGGCAGGATTAAAAATACAAACTCAAATATTAATTGTTCCTCTATTAAAATCTGAAAAGTTTAATGATGCAAAGCTTAAGATCTTAGAAATGAAGTTGGGAAACATGGAGAAAACTCACTCACGAATGATTACTTACAAAATGCCTTCCTCACTGTTAATCATCTCTTATCCATCCTCTTCCCCTCTACTGATGTTAGATCACCATGAGGGAATTAACCTATTATGTCTCTTTAACTGAAATATAGCTGATGCCTCTTAACATCTACAAAGTCTACCAGTCTGTGCTGAAATCAGTCACAGAGATTAGTGCTGTATGTTCATCTAGTTTCTCATTTTCAAAATAAACAATTTTTTTTAACTTAAGCTGCCTCTCAATGCTTCTGATGGAAACATTCTCAACATGAGTATAACTAGGATGCTTCTTGGACCATCAACAAAATCTCTGTGTTTTTCCATCCTTTTTTCTTTTTTCTTCCTTGCTCTCATTTTATCTGGGTAACATATTTTTCTCAGAAGCCAATTCAGGATAAGACAACTATGAGATATACTTTTAATTTTCTTAATATAATCAATTCTGACTTCTCTACTGAAGCACTGTACAATGCTGGACTCAGAAAAACAGACCAAAAGTATTTTTTAAATTACCAAAGGAAGATATTAGTTTCATAAGTTCTCTTCTTGCAAGATCTGGGATATTTGCACTCAAGGAAGTCCCAATAAATTTAGTGAATTCTCTTTTTCCTATCCTCCATTCCCACTGTACTTTCTGGAACATTTCACTGTTCATCAGCACATGTAGCTAACTCTTCTCTGTTAGTATGTTGAAGAAGACACAGTTAAGGATCTGATTTTACAGCGCTCCTACCTTTTACAGGGGACTAGCTTATGGGATGATAGAGGTAATGAAGCTCAAGGCAAGATATATAATTTTATGGCTTTTTTCCTAGTGAGGGCTTTCAGGAGTAATGGCGAAAGGCAGTTCACAAAATGTCATCTATTCACACTTTTTTACTTCAGAGGTAAGTTGTGCAAGAACAGAGGCTGTGTAGGGTAAAATTAGGCCCAAACTCAGAATCCCTTTTACTGTTCCTCCTTGGAACCTCAGTGACTTTAATTTCACTTCTGCTGCAGAGAGATAGATACCTCTACTTCTTTCTTTGCAGTATTATATGCCAGCAACATATTTCAGCTCAATCAACAAATTTCAGTGTCAGCAGCAGGTGACAGGTTTCTTGTTCTTAAGATTGTCCTAATGACACTTTCTGTTGCTGTTGCTTAGGTTTATGTTTATGCAAGTGCTGTGAATGTGAGGTGTTAATCAGCAGCTCTAATTACTAGGGTGGAATGAACATTCTAGGATTCAGTTCATTTGGTTTTCATAAACAAGGTTTACCTGAGGCTTTGTTCACACAGAAATGAATTCAAAATGATAGAAAGCCTGCCTATAGTGCCTTGAAAACATCTTTAATCTATGTGGTCCCTTGTTGATAATTTTAGGTGAAAACTGGATTTTCTTCATCAGAAGAAAAAGAGAAAATTAGTAGTCAATGAGATGGGAAAAGCTTCTTGAAATTACTTTAATTCCTATGTTGTTTGAGTAACATCTCCTCCACCAGTAGTTTAGGGGTCGAGGAAGATTTGGAAAATCTGGTAAGCTAATGACCCCATAGCCTTGGCCACTCTATAGTAATGAACAGGGAAAAATGTCTTTGATATACCTATGAATATCCAAAACTGCTGAAAAATTAAAATCTGGCACAGCTTTTGTAGTCTGTGATAGAGAAATCACACTATGTGTCAAAAAAAATTACTCATCTGGATTGTACTTAAGTGCCTTTCTAAAACAAAATTCAGTTTATTATGAATGTGGTGCTTTATTGACCAGGTAGGAATTCACCAATACATTTATTGTGAATATTATGAATATTTCACACATTAAATATAATTTAGATAAGGCTTTATTAAATATTTCCACAAGGTCCATATACTTAAAAACATATTATCCCCAGATACGGTGTTTAGTTTCAGAACTATTTCAATGACTTAGTACATGAGAAGAAACAAGTGTATACTGAGTTGAATGAAAGAGTAAATCCCAAAGATTATAAATATATTAATACATATTTGGGAGTGCGTGATTATTATAATCTTTAATGCAATAGCTAAGCATTAAATGTAAGAAGCTTTACATTTCCAGATTGCTGAAAAATAAAAGTCCAGTTTTTTTTTTTCCCCCTTTATTTCTTCCAAAATAAGAAGAAAAGGATGCAAAGCAAGAGGCTTCCAGGAACTAGGAAAACCAACTATATTGTCTACAAGCATCCCAGCAATACTTTACAATCAAATTCTGTAAATGACTGTATTTACAATGTATTGGATTCTCCTCATTATACCATTTTCTATGATTATGAGTCTGAATTATGGGTGGACTAGACCCAGGATATACTAGGAAGAAAATTATACTTTCCTTTTGTGGCAAGAAGGTAGATTTGTCACTGGTCTGTTCCTTACTTCCTGTTTTAATTTTTCAAATACATTCTCAGCATCTAACAATGCAGAATCCTAAATCTTTTCAAATCATTACCGCCAGTTACAGGTCTGCTTATTCTACCAATCAGCACTATATAAAAAGTGGGTATCATATCCATATAAAAATGAGTATGAATAACATTTTGAGCTATCATGTCCAAGCTGTTTATTTCTAATTTTACTCCCTTAGTGCAGAAGATGATAAAGAATATACCTTCCCCTTACTATGGGGTTCTATATGCTTCTCCTACTTTGACTCATGTGTTAAAAGGTTTTTTTAAAGCAGGTAAATCAGTAATCAGACTTATTCTTTATACAAATAATTGAGATGATGCAACATTATGCTTGCAGGTTGACTAGTGCACTTAGGTTTTATTCACGCGATCGAATTTCAGGACAAAACTCCATTCTTTTGATCCCCTGTCTGATCACCCCACGGGGTTTATAAATCACTATCCTGCAGAGTTTCAGTTTAGCACCACTGGCATCCTTTCTTTGAATGTTGTCTTCAGATACATGCTACACTTAGCCCACCCAGAACACTTGGAAATCCTCCTTTCCCATGCTGGCAGCTCAAGGTCTCTGTCCAAGCCTTCACAGAGAAGGAGCTAGGAAACTTCCCAACAGCCAGAACAAACAGAAATATTTCACTCCCTTTCCTACTCAGGTTTTACAGTATCCAAAAATATTCATACGTTTTGGGTTTTTTAAGTGTTGAAATTAGCATGACCTTCACTTTAGTTCAGTCTAGAATTCTTATAATTACATAACTGTTTAAACAATTTACTTCCTCACATGATGATGATATTGAATAAGCTTATATATGTTATCAGAATAAAGATAAGTGAGAATAGACCATAGTTCATAATTTCCTATCAGCACTGCACCATGAAAATATCTTCCTTCACTTCATCCCTTTCCACTGTCGCAACTCCAAATGCCATTCCTTATTATCTCACTACCTTGCGCTTTCCACTTGAGCATTCTGTGCATTTTGTATTTAGTACATTGATCTAATGGAACTTCAATTAATATTTATTATTGTTGACTTTATTTTAATTATTTTTCTTTATGTAGAAGCAATAAAAGAATAAATAGCAAATTATTTGTCATAGTTGTGAAAGAAGACAAATTCAGATATCTTCACAGAGAACCAGCCACTGTCTTCTGCTGGGAATTACCTTTCTCAAGAGAATTATCCTGTAGATGACTTCCTGCAAAGATCACACCCTTTTTCTGCAGCTGATTTTTCTTTCACTTAATATAATGACTTAATATAATGTCCAGAGAAGTTTCTTTCTATTTATGGTCCCATAATATAATATTATACCATTTAAAAATGCCTTTACGTTAATTCAAGGTGAAATTACACATTAGAGCTGCCAAAAGAGAAAAAGTGGCCTTCGCCTCTGCTTCCTTCTTCTTCATTTTCCTTGACCCTGAGTTTTATAAGTTCTGCTTTGAGTTTATTCAACTTGCCAACCTGGTGGAAAACTAACACAACAAAACAAGTGTAGAAGTTTTCTGCCAGACTGGGGAGTAGATTCATTTCAGTGCAAGGTCCGTAAGTGTCAGAGCTGATAAAAAAGGAGTATTGAATCGTACTGGTGGGAAGTTTTTTTGCTTGTGTGCATCTCTTACAACAACACAGTTTTAATGCACTAATTTACTCTCACCCCATATCTCTCTTTAAAATGAGGTAAACAGTAGTAGTTTCCAGCAGAACAAATCACTTCAACATTTGTTTTTATGTGGTTTAAATAAAAGAAATTGCAGTTGTTAAGAGAGCTTGAAGTGTGACATATACTTTTATTTAGGCAATAACAGATAATTTTCAGCAAAAACGCAAATGAAATTCTTCTAGTATTATTTTCAGGACTTTGCAGTGAAGCACTAGAAGATTCATTATAGCAGCTGCTTCATTAAGAACATGTCCTGCACCTGAGAAAATTTATTTTGAAGAGGTCTGAAGTTACTTAGAACAAAAATCACACTGAAAATTAAAAGCTGTATCTCTGTTCAAAACAAACCAAAACTGTATTTAAGAACTTCCAACCAAGAACATGAGGTGTCAATGTAGATAGATGACCATTCAGCTATTCCAAAGAGCAAGGTGGATGGTATTCTGTTATCAAGTCAAATTCCAAGCAGGCAAAGATAATGCCTAATTTTAAAATTCCTTCATCTGCATAAGCAAAAGGTTAAAAAAAGATTAAAAAATACATAAATATGAAACATTTCTATAGGCATCATAAAAATATTTCCTAATATTTCCCTTTCCCAGAGTTTTGGGTCTCAGACTTGTCAGAAACTAAGTTTCTGTACCTTAACCTGATAATGCACATCAATTGATACACGTAAGAAAACACCATCTGTGCAATCTTATTCATGTTGGTTGTGAGGTAATTCAACTTAAAATCTTTCACTGAGTAGACACATCACAGGCACTATAATCATAGCTGGAATGCACATAGTCACTTACCAAACAGAAGAAAATTCACTGTGACTGAGCTCTTAAGGATTTTCAGGCTTTTTCTAAATATCAGATATTTCATTGTGATGTAAATATTTTGTTCTTAGTTTCTACACAGAATTATATGCAGAGAAATTCCAGGCCAAATGCCCAGTTAGACAAAATATGACCTTAGAGACTGAGACTTCCACAATCACCAGACCAGTCATTATTAATGTAATTCTTGAATCTAATGATTTCTTTTACATTTATTTTTCTCTAAACTGAGTACAGTATTAGAGACTACAGCCTACAGAAAATGAACAAAACTATATTAGTAGGACAGTATGTCTAGCTTTTGGTTGTAAGAGATCTTCAAGTTACACTAGTAGCTCCAGGGAGTAATATGATAATTGATGAAAGACAAGACATTGGGTGAGATAGCTGACATTTTCTCAAATGACAAAGGTGTCCTTATTTGATATTTCTTAAAAGCAATTCAGATGTTCTTAGATGAATTTAGACATATATATATATATATATATATATATATATATATATATATATACACACATACACAACATATCTAAGAACTATTCACAAAAAGCAGTTTTGCATTCTCATGTGCAAGCAGTTTTATTAATATAAGGACTGTTCTATGAAAATGCAAAATTCAAATTAATTAAATTGCATTCAAACAGACCAAATAACTAATCTTAAGTGATTGATATATATGCACAAAAATGATGAAGAGAAAATATTTTCATATTTTTAATTAGATCTTTTGCCCTATTAATACAGTGCAATAAATTTTGCTGAAAAAGTTTGGAAAAATTATTTAAACCTAAGCTGCAAGATTAACAGATCTAACACACCTTTGAAGACAGAGTGGAGAGCTATCTCTAGATCTGATAGAAGAGTGCAGTCCACAGGAGAGCTCCTCAGCAATCCCTTCTTGCGTCTCTCTGGAAAGTAATAAATAATTTTAAAGAATATACAGTCTATATTTCCCCCTTTCACTCTCTTTTTTATTTTCCTACTTATACAAAGTCTGTTTTATCTGCAGGATTTTGATGACTTGTCAAAGGCACTCAGATGTATTTGGAGAAACATTGCCCCAGCAAAAACCCTCATCAAATAGAGATAACAGATGGAAATGAGACAAACAATTTCCTGATCTAAGCAGGCAAATTCAGGATTTGGTTTACAGTAGAGGGAGATGGGACTTCTGATGAATTCAGCCTCTGCATTCTTCTGTGAAAGCTTGACATGGGCTCTCCCAAAGTGATTTAATTTTCATTAGCACAGTATTGTTTAATGAAACATACAGAATATGCCGGCCTCCACATCGTCTGTATGAAAACAGCAAGAAAGAAGAAATTTCCTAGGAATTAAACTTCCCCTTTATTACAGCAATCCTCCTCACAGACAAAATGATGTATCTGTTTTTATATACTATGTTGAAATTTTGATCTCCACCTAATGAAAAATATATTGGGCGCAGTGTATACTTCACTTGACTTATTTTTTTAAAGGTCTTAGCTTTTAAAAGGAGAAAATAGAAGCTCTTTGTCTTGTAGAAGGTTTGGTATCCGTACTGTTACTTCTTTTCTTGACAAGTATCAGAAGAACTTGAAGAGGAAATTATCTAATAGCTTTTATATTTTGTGCCTGATAGGATCCATATCTGGATCTGAGGTTCTGAATTACCACAGCAAAGCCCTACTGCAATTTCTTAACCTTACTGTTTCTGAATTGGTTCTTATATCTGCATGCTTAAACGCTTCATCTTATTTTGAGATAGATGAGCTTGCTGATGGAGAACGTGTCTTGGGAGGAACAATGAAAGGCCATCAGTGAACTGAATGTGCTTGGTTGATTCCATCTGAATTTTTAGGCAAAGCTAAATCAAAACCCAGGTCTCTGAGCCTGGGTTTGAGAAGCAAGCAAGCAAGCACAAAAGATATTGCAAATTAAATTCACACTTCTGAAAATATAGTGGTTTTATGTGAAAGAGTTTAACCAGAATATATCTTTTTTCCTGTTTACTTTTCAAGTCAAAATGAAAGTACCTGAAGGATTTCTCCAAGACCTGTATTTACTTAAAATACATCAGTGAAAAATAAGAGTAGTTTTAAAGCTCTTAAAAATTATAAAATAACACTTGTTACTGAATTGAGAAACTAGTGTTACAAAGAGTGAAATTAATGTGTACCAGATTAAAAAAATTGGTATTTTTCATTATCATTCCTAAAGCCAGAAAACCTTTTCTTTTTGGAATTTCTGAACTGACACAAATGTCTTTAAAAAGGGCAATTAGTGACAAGTGACTATGAAGAACCCTGTGTTGAGAAGCTGAGCCTAAGCCTCTTGAAGATTCTCCATGTAAACAAGTCAGACCACATCACTCATTATCCCTCTTTTGTTTACTGGGAGAAAAGTTCAAACTATTTAATGAGAGGATTACCCATACTTCAACTCCATTGAAAAAGATTAATTGATATTTTCCTGTTAGGGGTTTAACCACTTGGATTTGGCCTCATATCCCCCATTGTTACTGATGCTGTGATCAGCAGAGCAAAGTTGCTTAAAGGTTAGACAAACTTTGCAGCATAAATTACACAAACTAATTTATGTTAAAGTTTGGTGAGCCTCTAAGGCAGCCTGACGAGCTTCTATTAACTCCTCAGGTGTTCAGAAAAAAAGCTTCTAGAAAATAAGATTATTTACGAACAAGTTCCTACTCTTTATACAGAATTTTATAGCATGTTGAAGCATTTGGATTCAGAATAGCAATTGTGCTACTGTAAGAAAAATATGTAACATTCAGAAAAGTCAGTACTACTAGTATTATTGACATTTCATTTTAATGTGCTTGTTTTCTAATTACATTTAAGATGTGGGGGGAGCAGGGCTACGAATCTTGAAATATATTTTTTCTTCAAAGCTTTAAAATTTTCCAAAAAATGAGTGTCTTGTGGACATATGGCTGCATATTTGGATAACACCATTTGCATTTTCAAACTTGCAATATTTTTAACCACTCATTTGGCTTTTGCTTTCAGAAAAGCAGACAGTTAGTGCATTCATTTGAAATGATTTAGTCTCTTTAACTCTTTAAAAAGACAAGAAAGGAAAGTATATTCATGAATCATTTAACATATATGTTTGTATTTATGCCTGAAAATGTAAACTGATAATCTGATATAGATTTATTGAGTAAAAAAATCAAAGATCTTGTAAATATTAGATATTCATAGATATTGAGGAAAGTAACACTATAAAACACATATGATTTCAAGATAAAATATTGGCATAAGAAAAAAATTGAAACAGTTAACCTAAATGGAAGCAGTTAGGATACAACTACATAGGCTTTGATCCTATGCTTCAAATAAAACTGCTGGAGATATCATCCCTCAAAAAACAACATTCCCCATTCTTCTAGTGCCTATTGAATATGTAGTATTTACAATTATTTATTCTGTTTTAAAAAAGATTTTGACTCTGTATTCTGTTCAGTAGTGGGAAAAGTATGGTATCTTCTAATAAAAATCCCAAGATGGTTGTCAAAAAAATCTTCTCCAAAATACAAAATAGAATTATTTTCAAAAGCAACAGATGAAGGAAATGAGAAAAATATCAGAGGTCATTACAAGTAAAATAGAAGAATATATTTTAAAACAAACTGCAAGTGAAATGGTAATGGAAAACTAATCATTTTGAGTCACTTTTAAGGCACACAAAAACATATATTAAAAATTTGGTCAATTTTTGTTTCTCTGGTTATAAATTATAGTTTTGAAAGCCTTGGGATATAATGTCCAGATGTTTGATGAATAAAATAAAAAATTGACTCATTTTCAAAAGTTGATGCAGACAATTTCAACTATGTCAGAGTATTTGTCTTTAATGTACAGATTCTAAACTCTATATATGCTAAAATATGCAATAGACTGAAATTTGTAATATTGTGCATACATTTGGACATATTGCAGACATATTTGGACATATTGTGGACATATTTGGAATATTTCAGGTTTTTTTCTTAATTGACATATTATATGGATACTTATATTTTCAAGAAACAGCAATCTGTTTCATTTTGAATTTTTTTTAATGTGTACATCTAATTATTACTTATTTATTAATTTCAGCAGAAGTTTAATTAATTAGCAGCTGATGTAAAGTATGACAAAAGTAAATACAAGAACTTACATTACTTCTGATACTGAACAAGTACAAATTTTATTGACCCCAATCCTGACAAATGTAGTTAACCTTATTGATTAACTCAAGCACTGAAATAGAGTGAAAAATGTTTTACCACAAGACACTATAGTATGACCACTATGTCAGATATTTCAGCCTTCAAGACTTAAATGCACAGCCTACGTTGAACATATTGATTTTCCTAAATAGTCCTCCTATAATAAATACTAGATTATCACTGCAAGTCTCTGCAGACATGTTAGGTGATCACAGAATGGAGCTGTAATCAGAGGAAGTTCTGTGAAAGATAATCTTTCTTTATTCTCCTCCTCTGAGAAATTAGGCACAGAGGAAACAAGGGACTGCAGTTGTTCCTATAAAATCTGCTCTTAGATGGTGAAATATGTCATCTCAACACTTAAGCCTTCATCTTTCCAAAAGCAAAAGTTTTCAGAAATGTGTATAAATGTACTTAACATATTTTCTGTTTTTAATACTACTCTAATACTAAGTTAATGTTTAAATTATTTAAGATGTAGCTGAGAAACACTTATAATGACAAAACAGCTTGTATAAACTGACTCTAATAAACCTTCATTTATTTAAAAGAAATAGAATCAATACATATATTTTTTTAAATCTGGTTGTTTGTTGGTTAATTAGAGCTAATATTTTTGTCATCTTGACACAGGATTATTTTTAGAATGTAATTTTGGTTTTTTAAACACTATGATTAATAATTAGATCTGTTAAAAAAAAAAAAAAAAAAGAGAGAGAAGACAAAGGATTCTAGACCATGACATTTTCTAGCCTGAATTTCTAGCCCTTTTCCATTTTTTAAAAATTTCAAATGTACCTTTATTTCCTATGAAAGACCAGACAAAACCAGAAGGAACACAAGACTTTAACAAAACAGAAGACAGATGTCCAGAAATTATCAATTGCTAAAGCACACAGATTGTGATTAAATTTTAATGTGGCTTTTAACTTAAGTAAAGATTTTGCTTATTGAAGAGAAAGAATCCCAGAGAAAATATTGTTATTGATTTCATCATTTTAGATGTAACTGATCCCTTAAGTAATTTTTCTTGGTTTCAGTGTCAATTTTTAAGTGTCTTCTTAGACTTAGGAAATCATTAGAGGGCATGTTCATTTAAAATTCTAAGTCTAATGCATAAATTGTTCTCCAGTGGACTCAAAGCCACATCTGTTGAAAACAAAACAAAGCATTCATTCAATGCGCTGAGTAAAATCAAAACATTACAGTAGAATGGTAAGAGAGAGTTAAATTAAGCAAACTAAATAACATGAAAAAGTTTTTGATTGATTTAGAAAATGATTGCATGCTTTTTAAAAATATATTGATTATCTCTATTGCTTTGAGAAAGAAAGCATAATGTGTACTACGACAACATGACAATCTTACATATGGTGAAATACATGAATTGTGCACGTGGTTTTTTAGTAGAAGTGCATCAGGACAGAGGTTGCCCATTGCATATAAGCAAGATGCAGTGGCTTGGTTTGTTGATTTTTTTTTTTAACAAGCAAAAAGTGAATTACGATGTTGCCACACTGATAAAGATGCAGTCCTTATTGTTCTGTCAATAAAATTAATTGCTAATATTGAGGAGCCATAATACTCACTATCATGTTCTGATGTTTCATAAATATTTAACTGTGTAAGACTCCTGAGGTCAAAAGGGCCAATTCTATTTAGTTTCCTGAATAGTCATGTAAATTTGACTACTTTGAAAGCGAAGTGAATAATAATGACAGATATTTATATATAGTGTTCTTTGATACAGACATTCTGTCTCTACTTACTCCATAGGTTTAAAGTAGGCTTTTTGAACATAACCCTTGATGATTTTTCATAGAGAATTCTATTAGAGTCTAATTTTTGCTCCTTTAGACTTAATGTCTTACAAAAGAGAAAAGTAGTCATGAAGCTAAAATGTTTTGTAACACCTAAAACAATTCTAAACATATTTCTTGGCAAGTTCTGTATGTAAAGCCCATATGAGGAGGAGTTACACTCTGAGTCCTCTTTTCAGAATAAAGAATTTATCCATACTTCATATAAAGTTCTAGACTTTGAGAAGTGGACAGATAAATATTGGTCCAATTAAAACATCATTGATATTTAATTATTTTTACCAACCTTTTCTGACCCTGCAGCTCTCCTGTCCTCTTGTCCTCCCTCTACTGATTAGTCTGTGCTTAAAGTCTACGTTGTCACACTTTTTCCTCTATACTTGATTAGATCTGTGAAACTACAATTGTGCACAAAACAGGTGTTGACCAGTGTGAGTTTCACTGAAAAGTCAAATATATCAAATGAATCCTGTTGACAAGTCACAGAACATTTTTTTAACATTCATTTTTGGCTTGCACGCATTCTTTGTTATCATTGCTTGCTTTATGTAAAGGGTCCCTAAATGTAAGTTGCTCCTACTTACTTCTTCAAAACTCATGACAAATCAAAATTATAATTTGTGAAACATAATATGCCAAAAAAATAGAATAACAAAAACCAAGAATAATCAGGTTAGCTTAGATTGAAAGCTTTCACCATACAAAAGGGAAAGTAAATGACTTAACGGGTCAAATGAGAGAATGAGAAGAGTTCAATCTTTTCCACTACACACCTTGTCTGTGATCTACTCCTGTGGCAAAGTAATAACCTATCTAATTTTCTTCTGTACATCAGCTTCATGAGTCAGTGAAAACATTTCAGCTCTAAATATGAAATGAGAAAAATGTGAACTAAAACCCAAAGAGATGCAACCACGATTAAGACAAAAACCATTTAGGTTAAAGGATCTACAAGAAACACTGCCTGAACACAAAAGACAGTATGAAGCCATTTATCATATGCAGACATATGCATTTATCATATCAAACATCATGGACTTTGGTGTGGTAGATGTTGATTAGTACTATCCCTCTAATGACAATTGCAGTCATTTAATACACACAGCAACAATGCAGCAAGGCAATGAGGAGCGTTCCAGACTCTGGTAAGACCCAAGCTCAGAATGGCACGAGTGGTTTGGTTTATGGGAAGAGTTCAAAAAGCACATGAAAGCAAAACAAAATCAGCTAACTCTCCAAGTCAAGACGTATTTTGTGTGTCTGATACTTAACTCAAAGCCTCTAGTGGCACCTTCTTTGTGTAAATTAAACATCTCTGATGTGGCTATATTACAAAATAAACCATTAATAGCTCTTGCATCTCCAGAGCTCCCTCTCCTGTTTACGGTCAGCAGCCAGCCTTCTTTGGTTCCTATTCAGGCAACCCAGACACTCATGGGTCTCAATCAATTTAGGCCATGTGATCTGACTGTCATAGGTTACAGAATTTTTTTCCAACTGTGTCTCTACTGGAATTCAATGAAAAAGTTTCTGTGCCAATATCTACAGACATTTGTATAGAAAACAGTGAATAAGATTTGTTGTACCATAGAACCATCTTGAAAAATTATTGAGGAAACTTCCAAAAAGACATTTATTAAGTGCATGCAAATGCCCATAACAGAATTGAGAAACTGATCTCAGGCAGACACAGTAGTTGAGGTTTTTAAAAATTTTAATGTTTTCTTAAGAAAATTTAGCTAGATATTGTTTACTACAAAACAGTTGGCCTAAATGTATCTGGTGTTACATTATTGATGAGGAATATAAGACCTATTTTCAGAGTTGCTTGAAATTTTTCCTTATGTGGTTTCTTTCAGTTAATTGTAAGTTTGCCAGAGTAACTGTTTCAGGCATTAATTTTTCATGCTGAATATCTAATTTAGCCTGATAATTCTGAAAAAAAAAAATTAAACTAGAACCATTTAAGCCATTTCCAAGAGCAAGGATATTGAAAAGACATCAATTTCTTGTAATTTCAATTAATTTACTACATGCTGTTCTAAATGTCACACTACTCTTCTGCACTAACACACAAAAAATGGTGGTCGCCACCTCAAGAAGCTTATATTCCAACAGTCAAGTGAGCAACAACTCAGATTTAAAAGCCAGGGAAGAAATACATGGAATCAAGGAAACATTATTGGACATCGTGGTAGCATCATGTCAGCAGATGACCAGGAATCTAAATTCTGTTGGTCTTGTTTCAGTCTTCAAAAAGGGGTAATATCGCTCTTACCTCTGCTAAAAATGGAACAAAAATAACTAACTGACCAACTAAAAAAAACCCAAAATTTTAGTGGAAGTATGTTGAGAAAACATGTTGTTTTGGTTTTTTTTTTCCTTGAAAACAAATATGGAATAATTCTCTGAAAGGAAAACAGAGTACCAAATCACACTACCATTTGAAGGATAAAAGGAAACAGTGAGAGAAAAGAGGAGAAAAACCTAATCTTTTCAGTAAAGGCAAATATTTGGACTTCCTAAATATAATATCACTCTGCCTACTACTTTCAGTTATGTCTGTTGTGGGGATTTACCTTCTACTACTTCTGCTGCAGGAACACATCACTCCGTCAAAGAAAATAAAACCTTGTTTGCAAAGTTATTTCACGTCTTAAAAAATACCATTTTACATTCCTAGAGTTAATCTTAGAATGTGATTTCTAGAAATTCCAATTCTCCAGTTTCAGAATTTTCTAGAAATATTCTGGCAATATTTTCAAAATTGATTTAATCTAATATTATTTAGTAGAGACAGAATAAAAATTTCAAGTTTTTGAAAGAAGTGAACTAACTAGTCATTTGAGTAAGAAAATAATTCCTGAGCAGAGAGAATATTGTTTTGCTCAGTACTGGAACTTCCAGTGCTTATCAGGTTTGAGCAGATGATTGTGGGAATCTATAAGTTCCTTTAAGATTCTTTCTCTTGCCCCAAAATGATCACATCTCTTTTTTTCTTTAGAAAGCCTGATGACATGTTTGCATTTAGAAAGCCTAATATTCCCTTCACCTTCTATGTTCTTTCTAATACACATCTATGTATTTCAAGTGAAGAGACTGACTCTCATGCAACACTATGAAGATTAGATGTACAAAAAATGTTGCAATGGAAGATCTCAGGCATCATAAAAATAGCAACAAGATAATATCTTTGTTTTCAGAACAGCTTGCCTGTAATATTCTACCAGTAATATTTTAGTAGGGCAATAGATGAACATATCAGTTTAGATTAATTTGTGTAATGGCACATTTATGAGACTGACTTTTTGAAGTTTGTTCCATCTCCACGTGTAATTTTTGGCTCCAGCATAATCACTGCCGTACTGTCTTCTTGCACATGGTAAACTAGCCATCTGGATAGTGTGTCAGCATTAATGTTTTCACACCCTCAGCTTCCTGTGCTAAATGAAGTCAAATTCTTGAATTATGGCAGCCCACCTGCACATAATTTTTTCCATAGTCTGTGACTACGACTTTTCTTCCAGAAGCATACAACTAAATATTAGTATTCTGAAAACTGTGAGGTGAGTTTCAAAGGCCCAGGAGTTACTTGTACTTTGAATTGCCCATGGAGAGAGAACTGACTGTAGCCTAAAGTCAAGAAGGATTCAATATTTCTTGTGAGCCCTTTCAGGTCCACTGTCTCCATTCATTTTTCAAGCATTCATAGGGCAGTTTTTACTGATTTTCACACCTGTGAGACCATAGTTGGAAATTAAGACAGAATGCTGTCTTGGTTTCTGTTTAATTCTGGACACCAGTCTGGCTTTGGCTCCATTTGCGTGTGCTTGTGTTATGTTAAGAAACAGATTGCTAGAGAGAAAAGCACTCAAAGCATGATGTGAAATGTATTTCATATCTTCAAAGATTTCTGCGTGGTTGATACATATAAAATTTAATAGAAGATATGAAGGAGAGAATTCAATGGACAACAAATCCCCGGTTCTAAACCAAAGAAGAAATTGAACCAAGATGTAAATATAAAAGCATTTATAATATGGTTACAGTCCCACAGAAAACCAGTGCTTTGGGCATGTATCATCAGAGATTTTAATAGTGATTTTGCATTCAGAGGTCACCACCTCTTTTTTAATTACCTACTTTTTCTTTAAACTTTCTGAAAGAGCTTAGCCTGATTCCTCAGTATTTGGAGAAATAATAGGATCAATTACAAAAGCTAACATTCTTTGGAGTTGTATTTCTGTAGGTTCTTCAACAAGTGAGTCAGAACAAGGCTGAATTTGAGATGTCAAATTGTCCTTGTCTTATACTAAAAAAAGTCTGTGAGACAGCAGCTTTGTGAATTTTTGTCCTAATTCTTGACTGAACTATACCCTTGATGGAACATTCATAAGGAAGCTGATAGCCCAAAAAAAAAGAGAACTGTGTGGTTTTATAGTAATATCTTCCCTTGCAGGTGGAGAAAGGTCCCAAACCTTCTGTTTATTCCTCATTTTCAGTTCCAGTTAAATTCCTGGAATGCAGAGGGATGACAGACTTTTCCCTATAAAATTTTGACTCAACTTTAGTATTTAGAGTTAGGAAGGAACTCCAGAAAATATAATTTCAAGAAGAACGGAAAAAAGTGTGCTTTCTTATAGATGATAGAGCCAACATCAAGCAAAGTAATCATGTACAAAATTAGGCTTGAGTTTGACTGACATGTATGGCTCAAACAAGCAACGGGAAATGCAACTGTCAAGTGCAGCATATAGATTTATTTCTTTCCCATTGACTAAAAATCTTAATCATAATACATTCCCTCAAAGAGACTTTACCCACAATTCTTTCCTTATACTTCTCCCAGGTTAACTTAATCTTAAGAAATTAATGCTGTTAGTATTTATTTACTTCTAGCATATTATATTCACATTTACTTGTTACTCCAAACCTGTTCTCTATCCTTATTTTACTGTTACTGATTGCTACCAGCAAAAAAACCACAGGGATGTAGAAGAATAAGCCTTAGAAAGAGAGTGAAAACACAATGTAAGGATGAACCAATACACACAGGAATCAGTCAGCCCTTTCATTGATCCCAATGGGTATGGAATCAGTCTTATTCTAATTATTTTTGAGTGTCAACACATTTCATCAAAGACACATAAGAGTATTCTGTTTCTCACTGAAATCTAAGCTAGAATGAAGGGTTGATAATATAAGGCTTGGGGAATTTCAAAACCTAAAAATATTCTCTGAAATAAGGCAAAGAATCTCATGGAGTTTTTGTTAGTCCTAATTCCAAGTTTTTTGTTCCTCTGCATCTACAAAAGCCAAAAATCATGTGTATATTTTCTGAAATAGTAGAGCATCTCAACATCTTTCAGGCTCTTTTTTGTTGGAGGGCATCACATTTAGCTGTCTTCCTCAAAGAACTCCTACAGAGCTAAAAGACAGAGGTTGCTAGGTACCCTGAGCTGCTTTCTGACACTTTGTTGACTGTATGGGGAGGTAGCAACCAAAATCTGCCACCAAATCTAAATAATTTAAACTTATATAGCAGTGCATCAGTCTTTTGCTTCCCTTTCCACACTACAGTGAGTCACTCATTCCTGCCTCTGACATCTGTGAATAATATTTTCTATCTTATTACAACTAAAAGTCACTCACATTCTGAGATTTGCACCAGGTTTTAGCAGTGTAATGAACCATAAGTCATGAATATTCACTAGGAAGATGAGCAAAAATACCATTACCCAGTTAAGTCCTATATATCAGTAAGTATGTAGGGTTAATATTGGCAATTATTCCCTATCCATCTATGTAAAAGATTTGCAAACTTTTTTCAACTTCACCTTTTTCTTAAACCCTGCTGAATATAGCATGGTTTATATTGTCTGCTATTAACAGAAACAACAGGCCAACAGGTATTTTTATGGACATTTAAAATAACTCCAAAACATTTAGAAATTAAATTATATATTTCTGAGTGAGTTTGAATATATATATGGACACAGGAATGCAGGTAAAACATGGAACCATTCCTGGCATATCATGAATCTCTAACCTTTTTCATTGACAAACTCCTGAAAAACACCAAAGTGGTAGGGGAAAACACAACATTAGCATGTGAGAGAACCTAAGACAAAACTTGAATATCATGAGTTATGCTACTCTTTTCATGGTTTTAATTCAACAGTCATCCTTTACAACTCTTAATCCAATAGCTCTTCAAATTCTTACCAAATTTTATGACTATCTCAAACACAATGGTTTTTCAAAAACATGTGAGAAATAGTACTTCTGATATTCAAAGAAGCCAATCATTCTTATAAGTGGCAGTCTTTATAATTTGTGTAGACTATATATTCATCTCTAGAACCTAAAACTTGGCAGCATTGTGTGAGAATTTTTTTTTTTCAATTACAGTGTTCTTCAGCAATATAGAGGTTACCTCAGGGCAGTTCTGCATAAAGTAAATAACAGGTTACTTCCCATAAAAAATACACTAAAATAACAGTGGACAAAGGATCTTCCTCTCAAAACTGGCAGAAGCATCTCTGCATAAAATGTGATTCTGAAGTTTCCAGGAAAATATTCAAAGAATATTCCAAGAAGGTGGAACTATGGAGCTGTTAAATCAATCAGCACTAAGAAGAAATATTTATTTCTATATTTTCCATCTAGAACTACCTGCAGTAACTTCTCCACACGTAACTGACCAGGCTCAATACAGCTTCTGAGTCGCATCAGAGAATGCATCTGACGCTCACAGAGAAGTTGGTGTTGAAACTGGCAAAGTAACCTATGACTCTCTGAATAAGATGCAAAGGCCCCACCTCTTTCATTTCCTTTGATTAACCAAACCTTTAGCCACTTAGAAATCACAAGATTTGATATTTTACACAATGTGCTATATATAATTTTTAAAGTGATTTTCCCTTGCACCATTTATTTTGTTTAGCACAGCTCAGATTCTCTATTTTCTTATGTTAACAGATAACATTAAAGATAGGCTTTGAAAAAGGACTCTGCTGGAATATGCACAAATTCATTCTTTTTACATCAATGGGATGCTTGATAGTATTTCCATTCTCTCTTGATCATTGGAAAAACAGCAGACAATATAAATAGGATTTAAATCCTGTTGAAAGCTAATGCTTTACATACTGCTAACTGGTAGCTCTGCTCAAAATTAGATGTTTTCTGTTGTAAACAAGATCAAACTGACAAAGTAGTGGGATTTTGTTAGAATCTTAGCGTCTTGTTACATGCATTTTAGGTCAGATACTGTTTGCTGTGAGAGAACAGTGGTTTATTGTAGAGTTGTCAATTTAAATTAAATTACGACTTTTGAGAAACTAACGTGAAAACTTAAAGCAGTCATATGATATTATGCATTACATCTTCAGCCCATTAAGGAATCCTAAAGTAAGTTAAGCAAAGACAGAAAATACTGGTTCAAATTTCAAGCCACAATAAGTGTGAATATACCCTCAATTTAATAAAATATATAATGCAACTTCCCGAGGCTTAAATTTCTTACAATTGCACTTGGAATGGGCACTTGTTTTCCCATTATTGGCCACTTTAATCTACTTATACTCCAGTTGTCTCATTTAAAGATCACTTTATAGTACTGGGTGATGTGCATCTGAGGTCTGTGTTCCACTATTGCCTGACGCAACACAACAGTTTACAAATTTCTGAACTTGATCTGAAAGCTGATTTAAAAATCTATACAGACAATCAGATTTCCTTGAAAATATATACACACAAGTCTGCTGTGAGGTGGCTAAAATGAAGTAAATTTAGTTTCAGGAGACAGGAAGAAAGCCAAGGCTGAAAAGTAAAGATCTAGAAGCAAATGGGCACTAGCACTGACCAAGTTTGAAACCCATCCCTCCCCAGAGAAAATTAGAAGAGGGCAAGGAAGACAGCCTTTGGAAAAGTAGAATGTTTGTGCTTTTCTTTCCAGCAGACTGCATTAAATATTCAGCAAAAGGCGGGGATCAGTTTACATTACTCTTCTTGTTTCTCGTGTATCGGCTGACAGGTGCTGTAAACATACATAGACAAACATGGTCCTATCCTTGCAATGCTCCAATAACTGAGGGCAGAAATACTTTTTTTTCCTTTAGCAGCAACATTTTGATACTTACAGCCATAATACATTAAGATCAGGTTTGCATTCACTGCGAAAATTAAAACTTTTTTTGTCCTATTGTATAATATAAGATTTAATTCTTAGACACCCAGGGCGGGAAGTTGCTTTGCAGTTGATTTGAAAGCATATTTGTGTGCTTTTATTGAGAACATAATAAATAATCATTTCAGCTAAACTCCTCTCTGGTATTTAATGACAATTAAAAATAGTATAAACATCTCAGGTCAACCTCTTGGTTTTACAGCTTGAGGAAAAGCACATACCAGTGTGAAACAGCTGACCTTGGCTAAAAGATGGAAACTAGTATTTAAAACATTCACTCATTCATGTTTAAGAGATGTCATGGTAAATAAATAATGACTGTTTACACTTAGTCCTAAATGTCTTCTTTTTCCACACCATAGGCAGCTATTTGGCTGAGATGGTATCATTCACTGATCTAATCACACTGTACCTTTTTTCTCACTTGAATTGTACTTTTGGCTGTCACTTGCTCTTTTGAACAAAGGTTTACACTATGAAATGATATCATAATAGCATATCTTTTTTTTTTACTAAATTGATATTCAAATCAATAACGATAAGGGCAGTCTTCTCTATGTACCTAGGAAAATGTACCATCTGCATTTGGCTTCTGATATTCTGCTGTGAGCAAAATTTAAGCATAAGGAAGTGTTTAAGACTCCCCTTAAGTTAAACTGCAATTCTAAGTATTTTATAATCTTCACAACAGTCAGAGCCAGTAAAATCGACCCTGTATATTTTTATTTCATCTCTGCTGGATCATATGATATTTAATAATTGGTTCTGGCACCTCATTGCAAATTATTATAACTTTGAGATTCAACAGTTTTATTGAACATATGGGCAGCACAGTCTCAGAACATATATATGATACAGACTATCAAGAGGACCTTCTGTCATGTTTTGGTGAGCTTTAAAGGGTCAGGTAAATTTTGTTGGGTAGATTTGTGCTGTGTTTCCACATTCTTTGTTTTGTGTTTATTTAGTGGGTTACTTTTTTTTTCCCTTGTGTTAAAACTCTTTCCTGTAAAGACTGACTCCATCCACAACTGCATTTGTTGATACTGATGTGTGTACTATTCTATCGGGCTTCTATGCAGTATTGAAAAGCAGTGGCTGGAATGGCCAGGAAATTACAATCATTGGACCTTAGTGAATGACTTTCCTGTCACATATTGTATCAGTACCATATTGTATCATCACTACATAAAGTTTCTGGTAGCAGAAAAACTCATATCAATAAAAATGGACATACTTGAGAAGCCTCATTATTGATAGTGTACTTGATGGAAATTTGATAACAAAATTAAAATGATTATTTAAGAAACCTATACACTGCAGTATATTTATGTCTGGAAAAATATTGTACCTTCCTGCAACATAATTTCTTAAAGCAATGCTATTTTGGGGCAGCTCTGGCTTCTGCATCCATACCTAATCTGGTTTTCATCTATGAGTCTGCATCATTTGCTGTATTAGACTATACATGAATAGAAGCAATTGTGCGTTCCCTGAATACGTAAATGTCCCATAGATTTCAGTAGGAAATGTGTGTGTGAAAGTAATAATATCCAGCCATTATGTAGATTATACGCAAATAATTGCATAACAAGTTGTACTGAAAAATAAATAGAGATGGCTTGCTGACACATGTATGTGCGTGTGTGTGTATATCTTAAAAAAGAAGCCTCATTTACAAAAACTGCTTTATTTCATCTTAATTCTGCTAAAAAGCTAACCACTCTGTCACAGTATTTTCTCCTCTACTGCCTTTTCAAGGTTGTGAAGGTGAAGAATTAGGAGCTTAATCAGCATTTACATGTTTCTCAGTGCTTACTTTTACTATGCCAGGCTGTGCTTTTATTAATGGGGTTTTTAAATCTTTCTTTATAAATTAATTTCTAGATATCATATAAGTTGGGAATACCAAAAGAAAATCATCCCATGGTTTTTGGACCTTTTAGGTTTTATTGGCACACATTCAATTGATTTTTACAGCTAAGGTTGGAAAATATTATTTAGGATTATCATCTGTGAAAGTAAATTGTGTGAATTCTGGTAATGAATTTGAAGAGCAGTTTAAAGGTTTAGGTATACCTGATTGCTTTCACAGAAGATGTATAAATACTAAAATTATTGGGAACCAGAATGATTGCACCTTTAGGCAGCAAAGCTCTTCCTAGAACATGAACTAGTTTTGTGATTACTTGCCTGGCATAATTTGAACCAGTAGGTGGAGTCCTTGCTAATAATAATTGCATGAACAAATCTTGTTAATATACACTAAGGGCAAGATATTTTTCATATAATAAACTGCTAAAATCATATTTGCTTTAGGCTTCTTGTATTGGTATAATTAGCTAGAAATAGCAGTAAAAGGGCAGAGATAAAATATGCATAGACCTATAGCTATCTTTCAGAAAACAGAAGAAAACACAGTTTGAAAGAGCCAAACATTCTTCAGAAGAGGTCTTTTGCAAAAAATACTAAGCATAACTTGATAACTAGAAAGCTGGTTGTGCTGTTGAAATGGCTTATTGTTGCTGCTATTTTCTTTTTTATAAATCAAGATACTTTTCCAAGTGCTTCTCAAATTTCAAAGATTAAAAATCTTCCATGATATAGTTTCACTGAAATCCAAGGTTTTATGTACGAATTGGTACATATTATAATAACAGTACATATTATAATAACATATGGGACTGTTATTATAATCTAGAGGTGTTTGTATAATAGGGTGTAAGTTCAGATAAGGGGAGTGTGACTAATAGTTTATAAACTTGAGTTTTCAAAAATTCCCATTTTATAGCAGTCTATGGGTACCTGAAGTGTATCAAAAATTTTGGTAACAAAGCTCTCTAAAAGCTTGTACTTTTGGGTACATGCCAAAAAAAAAAAAAAAGGAGGAAAGCTTTTAGAGTGCCTAATGGCAAAGGCAATCTAAATTTATTTATCATAGGCAAGCGGCCTCCCTTTTAGGTAACTGATGTCTATGTTTGTTCACATTTTTGTTTTACTCTCCAATTCACGACCTATTACAAATTTAATGGAAAAGTTTTACAAAAAATGAAAATGTACCACAAAAAACATGTGTAATGATTCAAAGTACCTATAACCTCCCACGAGAAAAAAAAAAATTCCATATATTCTGCTGAGTTATTTCAGTAAAAAACTGAAACAAACAAACAAAACTGAACATATATGTCCCATATGAGTGAGTGGCCTAAATTCTAGAAGTCTACACATATTTATAGCCCCTTGATCCTTTTTGAAAGAAAAATTTGCCCACTTTCCTCTATTGTTAAATGCAGAACTTCATGATATAACTCTGGGAAATGGTTTAGCACTGAGGACTGAAGGGGAGGTTGTTGACTGAAGGCTAGCATAGTCTGAGATCGGAGATCCCAGGGAAGGACAACATTTTAAGATCACCTTCCTTTTTTCATTTACCCAGTGACTACTTTAAAGGTCTTTCTTAGCTCGTGTGCTATGGTGTATGGCATTGTTAGGTAGAGAAATATAATATTATGTAGAGGGCATCTCCTTAGTGATAGTAGGGCCAGATACAAAATTAGCAAGTTCTTATGTGAAGAAGGGAGTGCCTAGAACTAAAGTTGGTTATTTCTTCTGACCTCTGGAAGATTCCTCATATTTTACCCTCAAAGTTCTTGACATACTTATTTATACGTGTCTAGGTATGGATTCATATTTTTGTGAGGATAGCACCTACTTCCACCAAAATGAAAGTGGCTATAAGTCAGGCATTCCTTCACCCAAGTGCCTGAAAGCTATTCAACAGCTAATCCTCCAAGTCTCCTTACATGCACCAAAACTGTAATCCCCACAAAGTGAAATGCATCTGCTACAGTCCCCTAAAAGACAAAATGGTGTCCCTTTTTTATATAATTGCCTTTCCTGTTAAATACAAGCACGAGATTCATTTTCCTCCATTGCCTATGGGTGACTAATCCTACATTTCCTTTTTTTTCCTAGGAGATGGCCTACAGAATGGCTTAAGTGTAGGAGTGTCACTTTCTATCCTTTCCAGTGAAGCTTTTTTATGAGAAAACCATAAGAAAACAGTACTAAGCAAGCTTTTGGACTGCTAACTTGTGAGTTCTAATTCCTTGATTCAAGTCCTCCTCATATATAGATTTCAAGTTAAATCTAAATTACCATAGAAAAACTTCAGCCTAGGTGTATTTACAATAACTTTGGGAATTGTTAGAATCACAAGGGAAAACATAAGCAGAAAAAAAAACCCCATAAAATACAATGCAGTAAAAACTTATTTCTAGTTTACATAGATGATGCATATTCTGGTGCACACAAAAATGGAACAAAGAAAAAGCTTAATTTATTTTCCAAACATTTTAAGTGAAGAAGGAGACTGATGCTTTCAATCTGCTTAGACAATTTTCCCTCAATTGACATATGAGGGCCCTACAGTAGTGAAACGTGTTGATCCAAAATTTATCCTTAACTTTACATTGTCAATTCTCGTGTACCTTTCAGATATTTTTTGATATCTGCTCTAAAAGAACATAGAATCAATGTTATTTGTTATGCTAGATTAAGACAGAAGACCAAATCACATTGCTAAAGAATGAATTTTCACCTTTGGACCAAAAGCAGATTTATCAAAGAGCTGACCAAGGAAATCTTGAGATTGTCTTACCACAAATCACATCTTTAGTTCTATTATCTGAATGGATTTACTTCCACTCTAATATTATTCAAGCCCACTCTACTTTTTTTTATAGGTCTAAAATCTTGTGGTTTTTCATATGCAGAACAGCATTTCTAGAGACATAGTTTTACTGTTTGAATCTTGGAAAACAGTTCTGTGAGTCTGCACCTCACTGGACCAAATGGATAAACAAGATTATTCATCTTGAAAGACTGGCACCTTGCAGTGAAAGATACACTGGGGCAGATACTTTCTACAGTAATGCAAAGCAAACTTAAGTACAGTTCATTACCATTTGATTAGATTTTGTGACCATAAAATGTTTTTACAGATTTAAGATTTTTTTTAAGCAGGCATAGACACCTAATTATAGGACATCTTACCTTCATGAGTATCTCATTAATTTCTCAGCACTGTACAAAGACTACATATCAACATATATTTTCCATACTGTATATGTATGTTTTAACATGTTAAGTTAGGAAGGGATCACAAAAACTTGGGTCAAGTTCTGAGTCAATATCTGATCATAAATGGAATTTATTTGGATGTGACTTTTAGCTACTGTTTCAAGAATGCTGATAGCCATGAGGTCCCAAAGTTAAGCCTCTAGATAAGTTTCTTGCCAGCTAAGAAAAAAAAATCATTCAGAAAAAAGTACATTTCACTCGATATGTCAATAAATAGGGATAAGTTCACTTTTTAGAATTTCCATGCCTGTTATTTAAGGGTCACTGCACAAAGAACCTATTTAATAAATTATCTAAAATCTACCTAAAGTATAATTCAAGAGTGACATAGAAGATGCCTGTAACACATCCACACAGTATCAGTATTACTTACCCAGAAATTCTTAAGATGTACGTTAAATAAAGCAGCGGCTTTCTTGGAAGAAGCCTGCCTTGGCTTGCAACCATACAGAGACATGGCCAGGCAACTCTGTCACAAAGCATCCACAGCAGTCTTCTCTACTCAAAACTCGTTTCTTCAAATCTTTACCTGATCTCCAGCCTGAATATCCAAGAAGTGAGGTTGGCATTTTCGTTTCCCACACTACAGTCATAATTCCATTTAGAACAGGTTGTGCCATTCTTGCACAGGTGTGTGTTTGAAAAAAACAAAACTGGTTAATCCACAGAGTAATCTCCTGTGAGTTTTTTACACCTTTCCCTTGCCTGTGCCAATGCTTAGCTGTCTGTATTCAGCTGTGTGTTGGACTGCTCCAGTGCTCTGTTCCATGAATCATGACAAGGTGATGACTGTCATGCTACCTGGCTTGCTGGCTTTGGAACAAAGGACTGTACACCAGAAACCCTCCACGTGTATCATGTAACATAGTAAAAGTGAATATTTTTCTGATTTTTTCCCACTCCAAAAATCAAAACAATTAGATCGTAGTTACAGATCCCTTCATAAAAAACCTACTGGTCTCATTTAGTCATTGAAATTTATTAATGAAATGACAAGCACAGGCTGAGTGCCTTGGATCCTGCTAAAGTCATAGGTCCAGGATGCTAAGCATCATTTTCAGGAAGGAATGAAGCTTTAATTTTGCTGTGGCTCCCAACATCACCTCAGTTTCTAGTATGCTCCAATAGCTTTGCCAATATGCACCTGAGAGGTCTTTTCTGGTTTAACATATTCCTTAGTCCTCTACCCCTCCCCCCACTATTTATCTCTTTTTATTCTGCATGTGTCATTGCTTATGTACACACTTAACATATTTTTATTCCTCTCATTTGAAAAAAAATATTTTGAGTTCACTTGCTTTTTTGTCAGTTGTCATTCATTTTACCTTGTTTTGCTTGCTTCAGTATGTTACTTCCCCTTATATTGTGAACTATGTCATCTGTGCCAATGTACATCCCTTGATAGTGAGTATGCAGTAGACTTTACTGAGAAATAGAAAAGAGAAGTGTTAGCCACTGCTCTCACCAAGATTATATTCTCTCTTAATAGAAGCTGTTGATAGATCCTGTGAGGCTACAACACTTAGGGTGTTGACTTGTGGAATGAAATCCTCTACACACAAGCACAGCAAAATATTTTGGTGAAAAGTAATTATCAGAAATAGTGACACGAGTAAATTAGTTAACTACATTTCAGCAGGAAGCTTGAGTTACCCCTGCCCGTTCTTGTTCCAGACCCATCTAAAATCAGCAGTTCAGCTTAATGATGTCACAACATTTGCCAGGCTGTGGGCACTGAAGAGAAGACGTGAAAATACTCCCACTGAATCAGATCCTCTCCTCTCACTAAGCGCAGTTAAACAGCCCATCTGTCTCACATTGGAACTGATATCTTTGAAACATCATTCTATTATTACCACTGTGGTTCTAAAAAACTATCCTTAATTTTAGACATCATACAAGCAAGTTTTTAAATTCTCTGGATGTTGTTAACCCAGATCTGAAACGCTGACACTGAACAATGCTAGCAAGCTCCTCTCAGTAGGATATGGCTCAAGAACTGTACATCACCATTCACTTACCGAGGGTAACCTTTTGTGAAATACAGATATCCTAAATTTAAAAAAAAAATCACAACAAAGAATCCGACCCCTCCCTAATCTCTAATAATTTTGAAAGTGTGAATTGAAGAGGACTGAGAGACAGATGGGTCTGGATGATCAAGTTACCTGTTATAGCGGCACATCTGCCAGGGCAGTCAATCACTGTGATGTCTCTGACAGGTCGATGGAGACTGAGTACGAAAGGCTAAAGCTGCACTTGAATTTGCTCTGGTAAAAAAAAAATCTGTCTGTAGCACACAAATCCTTGGAAAAAGACTTCAGTCACAATAAAAAAATCATAGTGCATTGAGCAAGCATAATTGTGAAATAGATCCATTCTTGATTTTGTTTGGGGCTTTTCTGCTTCAGGAATCAATCAAAAATGGAAAAAAGATGGAATAATACAAATATATTTTGGTAAAATCATTTCACAACAAAGGAGATGATAAATATGAATCACTAGAATAGAAAGAAAGGTTAAGACTGTCAAGTAACAAAACTAAATAAACTGTGGCACTGGAGTAGTTTATTTTTTCTGAATCTATGATTACATTAATTTGCATTAACCATGATGTCTTTCTTCTGTGTTTTCCAGTATATTTATTTTCAGAGCTGCTGCTCTATATGCTAAGGTTAATTGTCCTGAAAAAAGCTTACACTAGGAAGTACTGTGTACCAAGAAGGTTTTTCACAGTTACAAACAACTTTTCGATTTTTGTTACATACTGCATATGTGTTAAAATGAGTATAGTGCTAATTGGATTGCTATTTTACCACATTTGCACCAATATAATTTCTACTTCTTGGACAACAGAGCTCAGAACAGTGTAAATACAAGGCTAGAGAAAGTGCTCCAGGATACAGCAAAACCCTTTACAAGCTCCAAAGGTTTTGACTCTTTAAGAGAAATTATGTTGTTCAATGAAGGTCACACAAACTCCTATAACAGGGAGAAAGCACCAAAAAGATATCATTCAAATATACCTTTTACAAATATAGTATTCTTTTAGTTTTCAAACACATTTTTGAAACAGTCACAATGAACGAGCTATTACCTGGAAGACAATAACTGAACATTAAAAAAGCCTTTCATAGCTCTGAACTGCAAAACTGATAAATACCTATGGAATACTAATGTAGTACGGTTTTACTTATCATTAGTCTGGCACCCATTTTTTAGTAATCTTCATCAGACTATTGCTATGATAAGTGCTTTCTCTAGAAATGTAGTTTCCTGGCACAAACACAATTCTATTTTAGAATGTTTAGTTCAAGATGTCTGAAAATAAAATTAGTCTTATTTGTGGGCTTCTAATACTTTCATCAAATATATTTGACATTTTCTGGCATGGTAGAGGCCAGAACCATCACTGTTTCTGAAAGGAATATACTTGTTGATTATCAACATTGTGTAAACTGGAAAATACTATATTTATATGTATATTGTAAAAACTTGAGATGCTGAGCTAGAATAAATGTAATTTAGACTGGGTTTAGGTTTTGAATTTGGGCAAGGTATTAAAGAAACCTCACTAAACAAAATAGCATCCGTAGCTGAATTTAAGGGGCTTGGAACTAAACTAACAATATGTTACTCTTTTATACATGTTTCCTCCACAAGAGCATTCCTAACAAATTAAATGTGCTCAGTGGAACTGCCACTCTCGGGAAAGATGCTCACAAAGCTGCTTGCAGGTATGCTTTTAGTTTTATTTCTGTTAAAGGAGAACACAATACCTCAAGAAAACCAGGAGAAGAGAAGATTCAATTGAGGTCATGTAATACTAAAGCAGGGTGATGATGAATACCA